>NW_002987311.1:52716-60554 GCF_000006295.1 Pediculus humanus corporis | reverse complement strand
TTACTTTCCTTCTCCCGAGGTTTTTTCTTAAATTATAGTGTTACGCTTTCGTTTACCTTACGAAAAAACTTTTTGTTCAAATCAGACCATATTCGCCGACCGTAGAAACGAGAACTTGAAAGAGCTCAACGTTTAGTACAACGTATACGTCATAGTCAAATCGAACACGCCATTGGTTACTTTTCATATGACGCTCCGCCTTTTTTTTGATAAAATGATTATAAAATAAATCCCGAATTCGGAATTGGTTAAAGCGAGTAAACTCTTTAACGCTATTGGATGACGAGCACGTGACGTAGTAATATCAACGTTGATCTTTTTCTCGCCTTTCACATCTTTATTCTTATGTATTCTAAAACTTTTTTGATGGTCGATTTTTGTTTTCCTTTATTTTGTGCTCCTGGCAGGCCTTAGCAATTTTTCCTTCTCTTTCTCTTATTTTTGAATTTGCACCCCGCAGACAAAAATTTCTGCCTGAAAGGCTCTCTTTTTGCTTTGTGCTTCGAATTTATAACTACTATAAACAAGAAAGTCGTTTGCCTTTGAAATTAGTCTCCAACTAAAAGTGGTTCAAAAAAAAAAAAAAAAAAAAAAAAAAAAAAGCTAATAAATTTTTGTTAGAAAGACTTAATTCTTTGTCACTGTACTTAATTTCGTATCTACATTATCATTATCATTTTTTGTTCATCAAAGGGTTTTTAAAGTAAATATTAACAAATAATTTCAATGATATTTTACCTTTTGTTTTTATTATTTTTTCTTACATGTTATTCAAATTAATCAAATTATTAATTTTTTTCCATAGCGGGTAGCAAATTTTTAAGGGTGATGACGGAAATTAGGAATATCGAGTATGGTATGCGGTATAAAACCCATACAAGAGAGTCTTTATATATATTTTATTTATATTTTAATAATAATTAAATCCGACCTTTTTTGTGTACAATTTTTTTAAGTGTTTATCGTATTCAAAAAAAAAAAAAAAAAAAAAGAAAAAAAGTTCACAACAATTTTTTTCTCGCACTTTTCCCCTTTCTTCTTCAAATAAAAAAAAAAAAAAAAAAAAATTAGAATCTAGAATTTCCTCATCTTTGTGACAATTCTCAAAAGTCAATTTTAAAAAGACATTGTCACGCCATAAGGTAAACATTGTTTCCGCGTGTCAATTAAATTTTCGTTTAAAAAGCAAGTAAGAAATTATGCTTTGGGGGATATTTAGAGGGTTGCAAAACGGGGTTGAAATCTTTTGAGTCAGTTATGAAAAGAAATTCAGCGTACTTTTTTTTTTTTTTTTTTTTTTTTCAAGTTTTAACATTTTATTTTTTATATTTTTATATATATATATATATATATATATTTTTTTCCCTATTGACTTTAAACTTATTTTCTATGGGTTATCGATGGTTAAATGAGGTTTCAATTTAAATTTTTTTTTTTTTTTTGAAAAAATAATTAAATGTATAAATATTATTAAAAATTATTTATGTTACTCTTTTTTTAAAATAAATTTTCAAAAATAGTCTCGTTAAAATGCCAATATTAGTAGTATTAGATTTGTTTTAAAACAAATATTAATTTTCAATTGTTGTATAAAATTAAGATAATATTAAAAATAAATTAAAAATTAAAAGGAACTAAGAAGAATTTTAGGTTGTGGATTTTTGATGATTGGCCCTTTGGGGCCAGATGAAACAGAAGTTGGCCGGCAGGAAAGTTCGGTAATTAACCGCAACCGCATATTTTAGAAGGTCTCTTGGGCAGAAAACGGCTTTTCCACACCTGACTTATTTTTTTTTTTTTTTTTTTACCTTTGAGTCTCATTATTTAGTTAAATGTTGAAATTTAAAGGTTCGTTCATTTTCGGTTTTCTTAATTTGAGAAAAAAAAAAAAAAAAAAATTTTTTCTCACACAGAATCAATAATCTCGGAATTGCAGGTTTGAGCTTACCGAGTTGGATCCGGTCGTGATTCGTGACTCAAAATTCTGATGCGTGACACACTTTTTGTTTTATAATCTAAATTGACCGAAGTAAATGAATTGTGAAAAAAAAAACTCCATAAATTATTAACTTGGTTCAAATTTATTATTATTATTAATATTGAAACTTTACAAAATCATACCGGGTTAATTATTTATTCATTTTACTACTCTTATTATTTTTATTCATTTTTCCAAAACGTATTATTTATTTATTAACTTAAATAAATAATATTTTATATTATTTTATAATTAAAAAAATATGTGTTTAACATTTACGTAATTTAATTTTTTATAAAATCAGTATAAAATGTTTAATATTAATAATAATAATGATGAACCGACTTTAAACTGGTTGGTAGCATTGTATATAAGAGATACAATTATTTCAATACCCTAAATTGAAGAAAAATGTTCAAGGTGTACAAAAAAAAAACACGAGTAAAATTATCTTTCATTATTTAAATTGATCTTAACAATCCTATTTTTCATCATCATCATCATCATCTTCTTCAATTCTCATCGCCGTCATATTGTTTATTAAACTTTTTTTTTTTTTTTTTTTTTCTTGTAGTGGTATTATCTATCTCTTTACCTTTGATCTGATTAATATTCAAAAAAATTTTATTATCTAGTTTTTTTTTTTTTGTAAACTTAATTTAAGAAAATATCGTTTTATACATAAATAATAATAGTAATAATTTCATTTTACTATTTATTCTTTAACATAAATAATTATGACTGGTGCTCCAGGATAATTTGTGTTAAAAATTATTTATAAAAAAAGGGGAGGAATGGAAAAGAGAAAACTAACAAAACGCCAAAGTTATTTAATTAAAATAACAATAATGAATAAATATAATTAAAATAAAAAAAAAATTAAAAATATTTTTATTTGAGGTCATCATCCGCATGAGAAAAAGAAGGCGCACCGGGCGTCAAGTGGAAAAGGAAATTGTGCGATTGCGTTCGCGTTGTTAAATGAGTAACGAAAAAAAAAAAAAAAAAGAAGGTCACGAGCAATTCCAGATTGAAATTATTTGCTGGCTAATTGAGCGAGGAAGCGAATAACATGGGACCCGCTATGCATTTAATAAATTTTTTTTTTTTAAATTTTATTTCCAAGTTTTTTTTGTACGTCGAGAAAGAGGAAAAGAAAAAAAAAAAAAAAGTACGAGTGATTTTCATAGAAAAATAAAGCATGCGGTAAAAGAAAAAAAAAATTCGAATAAACTTTAGAGCATAAAAAATTAAAAAGGAGGCTTATTTTTGTAGAGTCAGGGATCGACGTGGATTCTCATAGTAATAAACGGTTATCCGCCATCTGTAATGGTTCGCGTTTTCGCTTTGCCGCGCCGTCGTCACTCGCTTCAGTTGTTGGCAAGCCTTCGTACTGTGAGTGTGTGCGTGCGGTGAATTTTATTTTCGTGCTCTCTCTCTCTCTCTCTCACTCACTCACTCATACCGGACTCAATCTTTTACTTTTTTTTTTTTTTTTTTTTTTTTTTTTTTTATAAATCTAAATCGGTGCGGGCCGTTTATTATTATATTTAAACCCTCCGACGCCTTTTATGCCCCTGGGGCTTTTTGCTCCCTTCGTTGAAATACGTTTTGTTTTTTCGTTTTATGTGCGTGTGCGTGTTTGAGTTGCTTATATCTGGATTGTTACGCAGATTAATTTTTTCGATGCAACGGTATTTTTCGTTTCATAAATTAAATATGTTTTTAATAAATTTAAAAACTCTGGATAAAACTCGGTAATATTTTTTTAAAATTCAATTTTCGATTCAAACGTATTTTGTTTGACCGATTTGAGATAAATAACAGCCTTTTATGAGTGACCGTAATTATGCATGCCATCTATATTTTTTTTTCAGCTCTTTCGATGCCTTCAGGTAAAGAAGTTGAGAGAATGAGAGAAAGAGGTGTGGAGAAGAATGAATTTTTATTTTCCCGTCGGCAATATATATTTTTTTTTTACTTGCTCAAATAATTATTTTCCTTTTTTGTAATTAGGCTGCAAGTTAGTTAGCAATTATGAATATCGTCGCGAAACATGACCTCGAGACGTGGACGAATTAACGTGGGGTGGGTTTGTTGAAGTGATACTCGACCTTGAAATTATTTGTTTTAATGGGTGTCCAATTCAAAATGGCGGCAGTTCATAACCTGTGACCGGTTGTTTTGAATTTATTTATTTTGCATTTTCCAGTAGTTATATTTTTTGAATAATATTTTATTTTAAATTCTGTAGTGAAATGACTGAATTTAATTTAATTTTATTATAAAATTATTAGTTTCTTATTTGAGTAAAGGTTTTACCTTTTTTTTTACTTGATGTTTAGGTTATAATAATTTTTCTTCTTTTTTTTTTTGTCTCACCATAATTTAACAAGGTTAAAAAAAAAATTTCATTGGTTTTTTTTGTTTGTTTAATGAGTACAATTTCTGCTGCCATCTTATATTTATTGAAGTGTTGATATTTATTTTTAAAACCTTTCTTACTAATTAGAAATAGACATTTTTAAATAAATCATTTTTGATTGTATTGAAACATACTTTAATATTTCTTTATTTATTAAATTTTAGTAGTTGTTTCTACTTTTTAAATTAAGATAACTACAATCTATAATTATTACTATTAAGTTATTCAATCAATTTAAATTTTTTTGGTTTTCAAAGTAAAATTTTATTTAAAGTTATATAGTCAAAATTATCTAGTTCTTTTTTCATTTTTAAGAAATGTAAACTTTTTGTCGTAATTATTAATTAATGTTTAGATACTCATTTTTTTTACTTTTTTTGTTTTTTCTCATTCAGGAAATATAGGGTAGATAACTATTAAAAAATTTTATTTTTACGATTATGGGAATTAATACACTAATGACCAACAAAATTAAGAATTTGTTCGAAAGTTAAAAAACTTCATCATTCTAATTGTAAAAGAAAAAAATTTAAGTTGCTCGGCATTTTCATATAGCATTTTTATTTTAAGTTATTGTTATAATTTATAATTTTAAAGAAAGTGTGATTTTTTTTTAAATTAGATAATCTTTGGAAAAGTGGATAAGAAATAATTGAATTCAGTTTTAAAATATTTTTTTTTTGTTTTTTATCAATTTTAAATAAATTTTTAACATTACAATTCTAACAACTAAAAGTTGTAAAAAAAATTTTCAATTGTGTTAAATGTGATTTCAAGTGAATAGTTAAAGTGAAAAGCAGTGATATTTAAACTACTTAGTTAAAAATGTACCAGAAACTATTGGATAACTCATAAGGATTATTATAATGGGTATTTTTTAAATAATGTATCCAACTGCTGGGATGAATGCTGCGGCTGTAGCTGCCGCAGCAGCTGCCAGGCATCCTGTAAGTAAAAAATTTAAAAAGTATATTTTTGTTTTATATAGTTAATGTAAATTTAAGTCGAGTTACATAATTTTATTTATGACAGAGGCAGCACATTATATTCATTATATGTCAAAAAATTAGTCTTAAAATATATAACAACTGAGGGAATTAAATAGTTTGCCATGACAAAATTTAAAATTACTTATAGGATTATAGGAGATGAATTAAAAATTATTTTGTGAATTATTGAAGATTTACTTTCCGATTTTACTTGCTTTGTCGTCTGTCTGAGTTGAGTATATGTTAATCCATGATCATTGCATCTATTTTGTGAATAAAAAATTTGAAAATTAACTGTTATTTGTATTTGTTAAAATTGAATGAAAGGAAATTATTTTTTTTAGTTAGACTTCGCCGTTAATAACAAGTTTTCAAAAAATTATTATTAAATGCGGAATAACCAAGTTTAAAATTGTTAGAAGCCATTTTTATTTTTTACAAACACGCTTTATTAGTAACGTAATAAATATTATACAATTATTTTGATACTTCAGATTTCATTCAATCATTTATTAGATGTTTAATAGTTAATAATTTAAAATACAATATTTTATTAATTTATATTTTACATCGTAACTTTTAAAATATTTATCATCATTATTATCATCATTATAATTTTTTATTTTTGTAAGATTTACTAAATCTTGATTGAAGTAGTGAATGTAATGTCAATACGTTAATCAGTAGTAAGTAAGACTTACTTTTTAGTAAAATCATTATTATTAAATTGCCTTTTGATGTTTTTTATATCATATTTATTCTGCTTTTAATTTGAAATGAAATTAAAATAATTATTAAAAATAGCGCATTAATTTTTATATGACACTATGTTTATTGTTTTTGTCATAATATTTACCAAAAAAAAAATGTATTAATTATTTATAATAGTATCAGTTAAAAATTATTTTAAAAAAAACATCTAAATCCTTGAGTAAAAAAAAAAAAATAAAATAGTTATACTTAAATAATTATAATAACAGGTATTGTAAACTCTATTTACCAGGTGAAAAATGGGCAAAAAAAAATTAATAACATGTTTAATTATGGCTTTTTTTTATCTACTATTGTTATTTAAAAACAACATTTTTTTTTTAAATTCTTGTTTAGTTTTTATTGAATAAATTGTTTTTTAAATTACTTGTAAACAATTTTTTTTTTTTTTTATTCTTAAAACTTTCAGGGCCCACCTCAGCCAGGTCAGCCGTTTAAATTCACAATTGGAGAATCCTGTGATAGAATTAAAGAAGAATTTAACTTTTTGCAGGCCCAGTACCACAAGTAAGTTATTATTATTTTTTTCTTTATTAAAAGTAATGAGCACTAAATTAAAAACAATTATTAAAAAAAAAAAAAAACATTAGATTTTAAATGTATAAAATTTAATCAGGAGTATATAAATTTTTAAAAAAATATTTTTGAAATAAAATTTATAGTATTAATTTTATATATTTTATTTGTTATTTTGACGCTTTAGAAATGTTAAAAATAAAAATTCTATAATTTATTAATAAGAGGAGTTTTATTTTTAATGTTTCTAATTGAATTTTTATTATTTTATATATATATATTTTGTTAAATAATACTAATTTTATTTAGGTTTTAATTAAAGATTTATATTTTAATAGTTTCAAATAAATTTTATTTTTTTTCTAAAAAACAAAACAGGTTAAAACAAAATTACCTTATAAAGAGAACATTATTTATAATCACTCACAAGTCAGACACAATAAATTTATTAATTTTACTACTTAATAAATTTAAACAAAAAAAAAAAAAAATCACTTAAAAATTTTATAGTATCTTGTATTTATTAAATTTATAAAATTTAAAAGTTAATTATAAAAATAACAATGTTTTATTCATTTGTTATTATTATTATTTTTATTTTGAAATTAAAAAAAGAAAAAAAGAAATTATAATTACGTGTATACATAAAACCTAATGAATTCAAACTAAATCAATTAAACTTTTATTAAATTAATGAATTAAAATTATTATTTACTTTTTTCTATAGTTTAAAATTGGAGTGTGAAAAATTAGCAAGTGAAAAAATAGAAATTCAAAGGCATTATGTTATGGTAAGTGCAGGAAAGGCAATTTAGTCAAATTAAAAAGTTGGGATAAAAAAAGCAAACATTTGCATTTACATAATTAACACTGGTTGCAATATTTTGTAAATGCTCAAATTTTATATCCGTTTTTTTCCTGGCTAAATATAAATAAATGTCAAAGGCAAAACGCTTTTAGATATATTTTTTTTGTCTATTAAAAATTCTTTTGTGTGAATGCTTACGATGATAACTAATTATTCGTCCAAAATAAATAAATTAAATGACAAGAAATAATAATAATAATGTTAGCTTTTTTTTTTTTTTATTTAATTTTGACAGGATTGCTTTCTTGCACTCTTTCTTTTTTCTAGACTAAGAAATTTTATTAAAATGTT
>NW_002987311.1:25355-52264 GCF_000006295.1 Pediculus humanus corporis | reverse complement strand
AAAAAAAAAAAAAAAAAAAAAAACAATTGTTTGTTGTTTATATAATTCATTTTGTTTCGGGATTGATTAATTGATGATATACGTTAATAACTCATTCAATTGAAAATATAATTATTCGTCACAGTGTACATATGATAATCCTATTAAAAAAAAATTTGGGAAATATATTATTTATTCACTCGCGAAGAAAAGTTTATTTATAACTTATGAATTTTTTTTTACAAATGCGTTAATTATTATAAGCATTAATATACACTGAATAATGAATAAAAATGCATGTTAAGTGTATTAACAATAATTTTTTTTTTTTGTTTTTTCGCTTTGCTTAACTTTAATTGCTGCGCCTCCTGTTTTCTATTGGAAAAGTTTAAAATTGGAGATAGAAAAATTAGCCCAGGAAAAAACGGAAATGCAAAGACATTATGTTATGGTAAGTATTACTTTATTCTAGTACATGTTTTAATTGGTCAAATCAATAATTTAAATTAAATTTTATTTTTTATTTTTACAACATTCATTAATCGTTTATAATGAATTTTTAATTTTACACTTGTAGCTTTTTTTAAATCATATTTGACTTTAGTATAAGCCGAATAATAATATCAAAAATTTAATAAAAATGTATTTTATTATTATTATTATTATTATTAGGAAATTTAAAAAAAAAAAAAAAAGTTTAATATTATGTTTGTAAATTTTTATCTTTTATTTATAAGAAAATAATTTTTAACACAATGCAAATAAAAACAACAATAAATAGAAAATTCATATCAGTTTTGATTCGGTAGAATGATTTTTTTTTTTTTTTCTTATAACTTTTTGTAGGATGTTGTTTTCACAAAAAGTTTAACTTTTTAACCTTTTAACCTTTTTATTTAACATTATTTAAAATTTGTTGGAGAAAAATGTTTATTTATTAATTAAAAAATTTTTTTTTTTTAAATTGCTAGTCATTAATTTTTGATAATTATTCAATATTATTAGTGCTGATCAAACGAAAGAAAAAGTAATTAGAAAATATATATAAATAAATTTAAATATGTGTTTTATGTGATAAAGGAAGGAAATTGTTTATACATAAAGTGTGCGTGTGTTCGGGCGGGTGTGTTTATCATTAAAAATTTTTTCAATCGCTTAATAATTTAAAATTTCGTATAATTTTTTTTTTTTTTTTATTTATTTAAATTATATTTTTATTCTTTTTTTTTTCAGTATTATGAAATGTCTTATGGATTAAATGTAGAAATGCACCAACAGGTGAGCACTATTATCTCTTATTATTATTATTATTATTATTTTTGTTTATAAATCTTAAAACCATATTTTTTATTAATATTAAAAAATATTTTTGCAATATTTGGAACTAAGTAAAAATTAAGGGTTGAAATTTAAAGTTAGGAAGTTTTTTTTTTTTTTTATCGGTAAATAAATTCATGAGCGTGGAGTTTTATTTTTTTACCTTTTAATTGTTTTTTTTTTTGTAGATTGATTGAGCTAATTAAAATTTTTAAAAATTCTTCTAAAAATAAAAATGCAAAAGTGTTGTTTAGAAAACTTAAAAATTTGTTAATATATTTTTAATATTATTTCTTCATATTTGTTGCTGGCATTCAGTAATTTTTTTTTTTTTTTTTTTAATCATAATTAAATTATTAAGTTGACTTATTAAGAAAAATTAACAATTTATTATTGTAAATGACTAATTTCAATGTAATATTAGTATGCAATTTAAGATATAAACTGCAGTACACGTGAACAATTTGTTATTTCATTAGAAATTCTATACTAATAAAAAAATTCTTTTACAAATGTTTAAATATTTAAATGAAATTGTCAACAATGCCAATAATAATAATTAATTAACTGCTCATGTTTTTACTAAAGTAAATATATATAAATTGTTCTTGATTCACTTGAAATTTTAACCAATTTATCTATGTATAATTATTCTATTACACTAGAGTGAACAACAACACATTTAATTCAAACCAACAAAAAAACTATTAATTACATAAAATTAATCGGTTGTTATGAAAAATTCACTCTTATTGTATATCTTTGTCATTTTGAACAATTCATTGCAAAAACCGTCCATTTTAAAATCTCAGACTAGTGATGATTATTTTTATAGCAAAAAAAAAAAAGTAAATTTTTTTTTTTTCAATTTTTACATTTAAAAATTAAAAATTTTCAAATCCTTATAAAAAGAAATTGATATAATTTTATTATTGTTATATTATTTCATTGTTGTTATAAATGTTGTATATGTTGCGACATTGTAATTTTTAGGGAATGACAAATACAATGCATGTTAAGATCTACAGGCATTCCATTAAATTCATTATTATTTTTTATGCAGACTCTTTGTACCATCTAACAAAATCTATTGACTCCCTAAAACATGATGGCGTACCAACATTTAACCCAAAATACAAATATAAGTTTACGAGAAAAGTTGAAAGAGTTTTAAACTTGAGTTTTATCAATATCGAAACCTTTTATTATTATTATTATATCTGGAAGAACATCAGTTGTAAAGTAAAAATCTGTAAAGATTTTTAGGGACGAAAGCAAAAAAAAATTGAATTAGTGTGAACTCCTGCCTTCAAATTTTGTCTTTTGTGCAAAAGCCGGATCTTTGAGGGTTTCTTTTTGGTGAGATCCTTTTATTTACAGGCTGCTCACTCTTTTCACTTTTATTGTGTGATTATATTTTTAAAAAGGGTCAGGTTGCACAAATATAAAAGTATACTTTCTATCAACAATGAATTGTAAGGGGGGAAATAGGTCTAGTAAATTTTTGATACTATTTATAAATTTTATTCAAAAAAAAAAATTTTTCCTTACATTATCTACCATTACAAATTTTTCAGATAGTTTTTAGTTGTTTTCAATACTCTTTGTATTTTTATTTTTTATTTTTTTAGAACTAAATAAATATTATTAGTTTTGCATACAGTGTGAATAATTTTAAAACTATTTAAAAAATTAATTCATTTGAATATAATAAACGTAATTTTAATACTGACAATTTAATAATTTTTAATAATATTACTAATTATATAATTGAAAAAAAATTTTACAATTAGCATATATTTTCGGTTTTATTATTCACCTGTTTGTGTAACGTTATATGAGTGTGTAATGAATGCAATTATTAAAACACTAATGATTTCTATAAATAAATTAAATTTTTTCTAACATTATGAAAAGATTATATACCTGAACACGTTACTTTTTTCAATATTCAACAGTTATTTATTTAGTAATTATAGTTTAGTAATAAAGTTTTCTTTTTTGCGTTCTGCTCTGAACGTCTATGAAGTTTCTCGGGAATTCCGGGATATCAATTTTAAAAGCTTTTTTTTTGTGACAAAATGGCTTTGAATAGAACGAAAGTTTTTTTTAATAGAAACGTTTTTCACTGTGTGTTGCTCTTCTGAAATACAATTTTTTCTTTTTTTAAGTTATGGTGTCAAATGTATTTTGTAATAATTTGTACTAGTGGGAAAAAAATTGAAAATCTTGAAAATATTATTATCATATATTATTGTCAATCGAATTCAATATTTCTACTTATTGCGAATGGTGTATCTCAAAAAAAAAAAAAAAGAAAAGTATTTCAACGATTTTAATTTGTGTTGTTTTCAGTAATGATTTCATTTGCCATTTTCTATTTTGTGATATTGTCTAGTTAATAATCAACATTATGTAGTATCATTAATTATTTACTATAAATAAAAAATAGAAATATATTGTATACCACATAAAGAATTTATTTACTTATTAATAAAAGTTTTTTTTAATTGGTCTATTATTTCAAGTAATTTAAATTAAATAGGGAAAAAATATTTTTTTTTTATTAAACCTATTAAAAAAAAAACATAATGTAAAAATAAATATTTTTAAATCTGTTTAAAATTCAAATGCAAATAATAAAAATGTGACTTATATAAATTATAAAATAATGTTTTTAATTTTATTTTCAGACTGAAATAGCTAAAAGATTAAATGCAATAATTGCTCAGATATTACCATTCCTTTCTCAAGAGCATCAACAGCAGGTAGCAACAGCAGTAGAAAGAGCGAAGCAAGTTACGATGACTGAACTTAACGCCATAATCGGGGTAAGAAAATTTTAATATTTTTTTACAAGGTTTTTTTTTTTTTTTTTTCTTTATAAAATCTTTATTTAACCCACAAACATTTAGAGAGCCTTACGATAATTTGTTTTATTATTGATGAGTTGTTTAATTTGAAATTTATCCTCCTGTTACATATTGTCCCTTCGTTTACTTCCTTTTATTTATTTCAAACAAATTATGCGTAAACATAAATACAAATTGTCTTCACGAGGTAGAGGAGAAAAGGAGGTTGGAGTGAATGCCATTACTCTATAAACTTTTTTTATGTTATTGGTTGAAAAAAAAATTGTTCATTTGAGAAAATCTTGTGAATTAGTATTGTAAGAGATGTTTGACTATTCGTTGTACACAGTCCAATATAGTATGTGAATTATACGTTGAAAATATTTAAACAAATATTATCGTTTAAAACGGAAATTTTTATTTAGATTTTTTGTTTTTGTTTTTTTTTTTGTAAACACGACTAACACTGTTAATACCGTCGGAATTGAATATTCATTTCAAGTTTTAGCCCGTTATTACTCGAGAATGAATATTTGAATAAAGGGTTCTTTGAATGTATGATGTTTTGGTGTTTATGATCCATTTAAAATTTTTCCCTTAAAAATGTGAACTGTGCCCCACGTAATATGGTGCGTCTTTTATGTGCGTCAAAATGTAAAGCTCTCTAGATGAATGTTGTCAGCGGTTCTATTTTTTTTTTTTTTTATACGGCATTTGTGAACAATTTCATCTTTCACAGATTTACAAAAAAAAAAAAAAATTTTTTTTTTTATTTCTTCGGTCTTTTTATTTTTAAAGTTTGTGCTTTGCTGGCTTGCACGATGAGAATTTCTGGATAATGTGTAAAGTAGTGCAAAAAATATATAATATAACTGTATTATTATTCTTTATTAAATTTCTCTTTCGTCATTCTCGACACAATTACCAGTTGAAATAATATATCCAAAATTTATTTGGCTTGTTTATAAATTCATTTTTACCTGCGGTCGAACAATCAAATATTTCAAAATGATGAACTTCCGGCAAGTTTTTGCATATTTGGCATTAACCCCTTTCCATTTTAGTCAATTAATTATTTCTGTTACTCTAAGATTTTTTAATTTTTATTCTGATAATTATTTAATTACAATAATTCAATTTTTTATTTTACTTAGTAGCCAATCATGAATACTTTTTATTTACCTTAAAGACTTTTTGCAAATCGGGTAAATGAATCCAAAATCATGTTTAATTTCCTAAAATTTTTACTCGGGATGATAATAAAAATATTCGGAAACCTGAATTGGTATTTTTTCATTATTATTTAATTTACGGACGGATATTTACGTCTAAGTAAACATTAGACATTAAACACAATGAGAGATTATGAAGTAAAAATTCTTTTTGTGTATATATACTTTAGTAAACAACGCATTTAATTCACCAAATATTAAAAAAAAATTATTTATAATTTTATCATTATTATAATATTGCGGTTCATCCATTTTTTTTATTTTTATTTTTTTTTTTGTTGTGTAAATTTGAAACTCAATATACACAAAATGTATAAAAAAAAAAAAAAAAAAACCTATGACGCCGCACTTATTTTAATATGAATTTAGATATCCTAAGCAAACATCTGCCGAGGAATTTACACAGTTGACAAGTAGAAGCAAACATAACCGATTTTTCTCTTCTGTGCTTCCTGCGTGTAGCTTATCGACTACCCACGTCATTTAACTTTGTTTGTCTTATACAAAAGCAAATAAATCAGACCGATATTGTCAAGAAAAAAATATATATATATATATTTTTTATTTTATTTTATTAAGCAATTGATATCATGTCAGGTTAATTTTTCTTAATTCCATTGTCAACATTCATTGTTTTTTTTTTTTTTGTTCGGATTCCAAGTTAATTTAATATAATAAATTTTATTTAAAATATATATATATATATATATATTTTTAGATGTAGAAATTGAAATTTGGTTTTAAATATTTTTTTTTTTTTTTTTCGTTTTTGCATTCACTGTAGAATTTTTTTTATTTGTTTATTTAATTATGATTTTAAATTAATTGATTGAAATTTTTTTTTTTTTTTTAAATGCGTGTTTTGCACATAAATTTTATTTATTTTTTCTAATGTAAATTTATTTAGACATACTCCCCCTCCCCCTATATTTTTTTATTTATTTATTATTTTTAATATGCATAATTTTTGGATAAATTTGATTCTTTATTTGTTTTTCCTTAAAGACAATTCTATACGTATACGATTACTAGTTGGATCGACATTTTTCATTTTCTAAAGGGTGATTTTAACCAATAATAATTATAAATATTATTTCTTTCGTTTCTATTAATGCCACATAAGCGAAATAATAATTTTAGCCTGTAGAAATCTTCCTTATTTTCTCATTAAAAAAAAAAAAAAAAAAAAAAAAAAATTTTAAAAGCTATAAAAATTGTTCGAGTAAAATATTTTTATATAATTATAATTATCTGCGTGATTAATGTCTATAAATACGATTTAATATTTTAATGCAGTTTAAATCGCAGTCGAATCATGGTCTTTATTATCTACATTAACAAAATATTGTTTCTCTCTTTATTAAAAAAAAAAAAAAAAATTAAAAATTTTAACTACATAAATTTTAAATGAAAAATTTTTTAATTTTTTAATTTTCAAAATTTTACTATACTAATAATAAGAACAACATTTAAAAATTAAAATTAATAGTATCTAATTAATAATTGGCGGAAAAATGAAAACAAAAAGTAGAATTTTAAAATATTTACGAGTAAGAAAATTTTATTTAATAGTTTCATTTTTAATTAATTTTTAAAATTAAGTTATTTTTATTTTATATAATATTTATATGTGCTGTATTTAGTATTGATTTATTGTAGTCAATGTCTTAAGTAATTATGGCAAAAATTTTAATTAAATTAGTCAAGATTTTTCTTTGGAAGGTTTTTTGTTTAAAAAATTAATTTTGCTTTTAGGCATTATTATTATTATTTAAAAAACTGTCATTATGCATAGTGGGGAATTTTAAAAAAAAATGTATATTTATTTTATACTCTTCTCTTGTTTCTCAAGTCTTCTAACTTATTTCGTTTAAATATTTTTGTTTTGTTTTTGTTCACAGCAACAACGACCTGATCTACCTCGATTATTGGTTAGTATTTTTTGCACTTTTTTTTTATTTCTTTTAAAAGCTATATTCCTTTTTTCTGGTCTTGTGTGTGTGTAATCAGTGTGTAATTTAACGAACAGGCCCGATTATTATTATTATTATTATTTCTACCTATACTTTTTTACTCGACGAATTTTCTTAAGTCTCTGAACGAGGATGAGATCGGGGTTATCAGTGTTATCATGTATTAATATTATAATTAATAATTTACAAAATTTGTATTATATTTTTAATTATGTTTCAGCAACAAATGCACGCCCAGCAACTGCCGCATGCTGCCCATGCTCCGCCCATTCCAATGATGCCTCATCCGGGACTTCCGGGGCCTCCGAGTGCTGGAGCAGGAATTCTCGGAGCTCTCGGGGGCCCGACACCACATCCTCTCAGCATATTAGCTTCTAAACCAGACATTAATTCGGATCACGTAAAATACAATAGTGGTATGTTAAATTTTTTCAACTCAAAGTACATCACAGAGTTACAATTTTAATTTTTTAACCCTTTAACCCGGCTTAAAAATTTTTTTTTTTTTACCAATCCGAAATATTAAATATATAGGATTTTTTTTAATTTAAATGTGAGATAAATTATAGAATGGTTTTTATAGTTTTAATTAGTTTATTGGTTTTTTTTTTCGTGCAAAATATTTCAAAAAAAAAAAAAATTATTTATATTTATTTTTGTTTATTTTTTATTGTGGGTAAAAAAAAAAAAAAAAAAAAAAAAAAAAACAATTTAATAGCTTTAATTTCTAGAGTAAA
Source organism: Pediculus humanus corporis (assembly GCF_000006295.1). Classification (NCBI taxonomy): domain Eukaryota; kingdom Metazoa; phylum Arthropoda; class Insecta; order Psocodea; family Pediculidae; genus Pediculus; species Pediculus humanus. Next base: position 44,174 of record NW_002987311.1, on the reverse strand, counting down.
TTTAAATGTTTGGTTTTTAACTGTTCAAATATGCTCTTAAAAAAATATTATAACAGGAAGGTTTCTTTTTACAAAATAGTTTTTATATGCAATGTGTATATTGTACACAATTTTTTATTATTAATTATTTTTATAATTTATCCTAAAATTTATGAGTAAATTTTAATTTGAAATTAAATTAGTTTAAACCTGATGAAACAACTCGATTTTAGGACAGTGGTTTATTTTATTTTATTTTTCTTCAATAAAGTAATAATTACTTTAATAAATGGCATAAAACCATGTGTGAAATCAATTTTTAAAATTAAAATGTTTGTTTCTAATGATTATTTTATTTTATTTTTTTTTTCTCGGTTTTTCTTAAATTGATGCGGCCAGGCCTGAATTCTTCAGATGAACGGCATGTAAGTAAAGTTTTTTATTTTTTATTTTATCTTTATTGAATTTCTAATTCAATATTCAACAATTAATATTTTGATTTAAAATTATAAATATTATTCATTTTATTAATTAGTCTTTTAATAATAATAATAATAATAATAATAATAAAATACCCGGTTATTTACTATTAAATATAAAATATAAATGTCATGTGTTACTTTATTCTTAGATTTTATAATTTCATATATAAAAACTGTTGAAGGAAAATATTTCCTTTTGAAAAATATAGGAATTTCCAAAAATAAGAGTTTTAAATTCTTCATTATTATTTATAAATCCCAATTGTAGAAATTATCATTTATAATTAGTTATTATTATTTTTTTTTTTTGCGTCTATAAGTTTTTCATCGTTTTATTTTAATAGGATAAAAAAAAAATAAAATAACACCTTATTGTTCAAGTTTAATATATTTAATTACTTAAAACCATTTTATATAAATTTAAAAAATTAATATTTTGTAAGAAACCGAAATAAATGATAACAAGTAGCTGACAACAATACTAAAAAATTTTTATTTCTTTTTTTTTTTAAAGAGGAATTCGATTTCTCCTGCTGAACGGGAAAAATACAGACCAAGAAGCCCAGCTGAACCTGATATAAAAAAATTAAAAAAAGAGGAGAAAGATGGACATGGAAGTGATGGAGAGAAAAGCGATCAAGACTTAGTTGTAGACGATCAAAGTGAAGATCCTGTATCTCCACATAATGGTACAGCTTCACCTAGAGAAAATGGTTTAGATAAATTAGCACCTAAAAAAGAACATGCTGGACCACATAGGTGAGTGCAATTTTTTATTTACCCAATATTCTGTTATTATATTTTTATAACGCACACACATTAAAAAAAAAATTTTTATTTTTAGCCCTAGAAGTGGTACCTCATCTAATGCTAGTACACCTTCTACGAAAAAAATTGATAATGAAAAACCGACGACACCAATTTCAAAATCTGTCACACCCACAAGTGGGGGTAGCGCTAATAGTGTTTCTGGAGTTAGCGGTATGAAATCGGCGACCAAGCCTCCTTCATTAGGTAGTGTATTAAGTTGTTAATTTTTTTTAAACATAGTTTTCAGCATATGAAATAAGTATAAAAGAATTTATTAAAATTGTTCAGTTGACTTATTTTCAGCCGGTTACCCTCATTATTTAGCGGGTGCTCCTACTCACGATTTAGCTCAGGCAGGAGCTTACGGTGCATTACATAATAACCTTCCTCCAGCTCTCAATAACTATCCCAGACCATCACTCGTTGGCTATGATCCACAAGTTCCCCAAGTTGCTCATATGAGAGCTCCCTTAAATCCCGCGTTGGGAGGAATACCAGGCGGGAAACCGTAAGAAATGAATTTTTTTTTTTTTTTTTTTTTGTTATGAAACAACCACAAGAAAAAAATAAAATAAAATAATTTTTTTTCTTTTTTTTTCTTTTGTAAAAATAAAGAGCTTATTCGTTTCACGTTTCTGCCGACGGACAAATGCAACCAGTGCCATTTCCACCAGATGCCCTAATTGGTCCAGGAATTCCACGACACGCCAGACAAATTAACACCCTAAGTCACGGGGAAGTTGTGTGTGCCGTTACTATATCTAATCCTACAAAATACGTTTACACAGGCGGGAAGGGTTGTGTCAAAGTCTGGGATATAAGTCAACCAGGAAGTAAAAGTGCGGTATCTCAACTCGATTGTCTGGTAAGATATTTTTACAATTTTTTAATTACCAAAATAATTTAATGTATTTATGGTATATATTTTTCAATTAAAGCATTTTATTTTATTTGTTCTAATTAACGAATAAAATAAAAAAAATAAAAAATAATTTTAATAAAAAAAAAAAAAAAACAGGAGACAACAGACAGAGTTTTATAAAACTGAGCGTCATTAAAAATAGGTCAGGTCAAAATAAAAGATCAAAAATATTTTTTTTTTTTTTTAAATAAAAATGTAACAATAAACTCTTTAACAAAAAAATATTTTTTCAACTGTTTGAAATGGAGATGAAAAATAAACAAAGTGAAAATGTCTTTGTATTACTTTCCCATTATAATAAATTAAAATAGTTTTAATTTCAATATAAACAATAATGATAATAATTTTCATTTTTTTTTAATAAACGAGATTTCTATAATTTTCTCGCAACAAAAAAAAACAATTTTTTTATTCGAATAAAAAAATATTTTTTTGGAAATTGTAATTTGTATATTTCTGATAGATTTATTTATTTATTTTCAGCAAAGAGATAATTACATTAGATCTGTTAAATTATTACCGGACGGGCGAACTCTAATTGTGGGAGGGGAAGCAAGTAATTTGAGTATATGGGATTTGGCATCACCTACTCCAAGGATCAAAGCCGAATTGACATCAAGTGCTCCGGCATGTTATGCCCTTGCCATCAGTCCAGATTCTAAGGTATTGAAGTTATCAGTTTTAAAAAACTTTGAAAAAATTCTTTTGATTTTTCCTCTTGCGTGTCGTTAAACGTTTACTATTTGTGTTAAATGTAACACTGATAAAGTATTATGATAAATTAATTATATGTTATTCTGATAAAAAATTATAACAACAACCAATATAGTTATATAATTTTATCTAATTTTAAACAAATTTTAATATTGTTTTTTAGTGTATTATCTCTAACGTTGTTAAATAATCTGTATGAATAATTCTTTTTTACCTTTCTGTTTAATTTACAAATAATATAATCTGCACGTATTGTTTATATATATTTTACCGACTTGTGTATTTTAAACAATAATAAAAAATCAGGAGCTTAACGATATTTTTATTTACATATCTTGTTTGTCAAATTTAAATTTAAAAAGTTTAATTTACTTATGATTTTTTTTATTAATTACAGGTATGCTTTAGTTGTTGCTCTGATGGAAATATAGCTGTCTGGGATCTACATAATCAAACATTAGTGAGACAATTTCAAGGTCACACCGATGGTGCATCTTGCATTGATATTTCGGCCGATGGTACAAAGCTATGGACCGGCGGGTTGGACAATACAGTAAGATCTTGGGACTTGAGAGAAGGAAGACAACTTCAGCAACACGACTTCACTTCACAGGTTTGGATAAATTTTTTTTTTTAAATTTTAATTTAAAAAATTAGACGGAAAATGTAAATATTATTTCTTGTTTCAGATATTTTCATTAGGATATTGTCCCACTGGTGAATGGCTAGCCGTCGGAATGGAAAATTCAAATGTTGAAGTTTTACACGCGACAAAACCTGATAAATATCAACTTCATTTGCACGAATCTTGTGTTCTGTCTTTAAGATTTGCTGCTTGTGGAAAATGGTTTGTGTCAACTGGAAAAGACAATTTACTCAATGCCTGGAGAACACCATACGGAGCATCAATATTTCAAGTAAGTAAAAAAAAAAAACTTGTTTTAATTATTATTATTATTATTATTTACGCTTGCCTACAAGCAATAACCCAAACTCTCACGGCCATGCGGATCTCACAGGGTTTTCCCTTTATTGATTTAATAGAGTTATTTTGTCAAGGAGTGAATTTTTTTTTCGGGAAGGGGAGGGGAGGGGGAGGAGTTAAAATTAATAGTTAGTATAGTATAAAACTTAGAAATGTAACTTATAAACAAATTGGGTATATTAAAAAAAAAAAAAAAGGCATAGTTGAAAATAAAATAAAAAAATGTTTTCAGTCAAAAGAATCATCATCCGTCCTAAGTTGTGACATCTCTGCTGATGATAAATATATAGTCACGGGATCAGGAGATAAAAAAGCAACTGTTTACGAAGTTATGTATTGACCGAAGGCTCATTAGTTTTTTTTTCAAAGTGTTTCAGTCAATAATAAACAAGAAATAAATAAAATAAAATAATAACAATAACAATAAATTATTAATGTTTGCGTAAATTTATTTAAAAAAAAAAAAAAAGAAGAAAATTGTGCGTAAATTGTGGAAAAAATTATAATTATACGGGTTTTTTAATGTAAAGTTTTGTACTACGAGCATTAAGCGAATAATACCATTAAATTAATAAGTGTATTTATTTTTAATTTTTAATTTTTTTTTTTATATGTTTTTACGATGATAATTTAATATTAAATAAAAACTTGTAAAAAAAAAAAAATCTTGCCTTATATTTGTAGGAATTATATCAGTAGAATTTTTTTTTAGCGCTTATTAAGTTATTTTGTACAACAAAAAAAAAAGAAAAAAAAGAAAAAGAAAATGAATACATGATTACGAGGCTAAATAAAAAAAAAAAATTTTTTTTTTTTTTTTTTAAAACTATTCTAGCGTGATTGATTGATTGATTGATTGATTGAAAAATATTGTCTATCTTTTCTATTTTTATTACTGTTAACAAAAAATAAAAATAATAAAAAACATTAGAAGTGTCCTTTTTTTACTTAAAAAAAAAATTTTATATGCATTATTTAAAAGATTGCAATGTGTGTAATTATTTTTTTCTTTTTCTTTTTTTTTTTTTTTTTTTAATAATAATAATAATAGAAGTATACGGAATCTAAAAATTTGATGAAATAATTACATAAATTTTTTTTTTTTCATTTTTTCAAATGAAATTTTGATTCCATAGGAAGGTTTCCCGTTGCGTTACTCGTCTCGATAAATTAAATTTATTATGTGTCAGGTATCGATCCTGATCAAATAAATTTTTTTTTATTTTTAATTTGAAAAACTATTTTATTACAAATTTATTTATTTTATTTTCTTAATTGCGAGGCCTTTTCATGCGTTTAATTTTAAAATAATGAAAATATTATTATTATTATTATTAATTTTTTGTGTTTTACCCGTTATTTTATTTTTATTTAATTAATATACGACATTGTTTTTTTTTTTTTTTTTAATTTTAAATATTGTTTTCGAATAATTAAAAATTATGTATGAAATTTTCTATTAGGATTAATAATTATTATAAATTTAATAAAATATTTCAAAATTTAATTTTCAGTTTTAAGAATATTGAAAACAAAAGAAAACTATTAATTTTTTTTTTTTTACCGATTTTTCATTATTATTATTATTATTATTATTAATTATATTATCTTATTAATAGCAATGTTAAATTTAATCCCATTTAATTATATAAATGATTTTTTCTCATTCGTAGTATTAATTTTTTCCACAAAAAAAAAAAAAAAAAAGTATTTGTAAATATAAAATCTATGATCTCAAAATATATTTTGACAATTATAAATGTTAATTTGTAAATAAATATTAAAAAAAAAAATTGTTTTTTTTTTTTGTTTTGTTTTTATTTCTTTTCATATTTTTATATAAAATTTAAATTAATAAGAATCGATTATCCTAAAAAAAAAAAAAAAAATAATTGATTCATGTTAATTTAATGTTTAATTAATTATCGAGAATTTTTTTTTTTTTTTAATAAAAATCAAATATTATTAATAATAACTAAATTTCATGTTTTTTACCAATTCAATGAATTATTATTACTTGCGGGTCTTTTGATTTTAAGTTTATTTAAAAAACAGATTCCGTACTTTGGTTTATCGATAAAAAAAAAAAAAAAAAATTATTTATATATATAAAAAAAAGTGTAATAGAAATGAAAAAAAAATAAGCCGCTAACCTTGATAATAATTTTTAATTTGAAATGTTTTTGCTATAAGTGAAATTATTCAGTGGGAGTGGCTTAACTTGTTTAGTGTCTTTACGTAACGCCAACGTTTAACATTCACTTCAATGTTGTTGAGTTTATTAGTTTTTAGTCGTGTTTATTTTTAACAAATTTATTTATTTTTTTTTTTAAATTATATTTATTTAAATAGTTATATTTTAAACAAGTAAGTTAATTTTTATATATTATACAAATAATAATAATAATAAAAATAAATGAAATTTAAAATTCGTATGTTGAAAAATATTATTATTTAAGCATAGAGTTTCGTAATTATTGTTTATGTCCTAATAAAATATTAAAATTGGCAATCTCGTTATATTTCGATTCTTCTGGTTTTTTTTTTAAAGAGACAAAAGTGCGTTAAATATTTTATAATAATTAAATAATAAAAAAAAAAAATCCAACAAGTATTCAAGTGTATATATTTAGGTGCTTAATATTTGTTTTTTTTTTTTAAATACAAATTTGTGTTATCATTAATTTTTTGTTCAACAGGTTTTTTTTTTTTTTTATTTAAATTAAAAATTTTTTTTAAATTTAAATTTTTACTTGTATTTGATTTCGATTGACGAGTTTAAAATTTACAATCATACTACCTTAGGTATAAATATGAGTGATTTATCTGGAGAAAGTATCGATGGAGAATGTGGAGAATTGTTGAAAAAATATTTCTTAGGTACTCTTCGTAACGGGTACAAAAGATACAGAGGAGTAACATTGCCGAGTCATTATGGTAATTACGCAGATAAAGTAGAAAATTTTGAAGTGAGAAATGAAGATGTTTGGGTGATAAGTTATCCGAAAACAGGTAAAACTAATTTTTTTTTCTCTTTCGCATCGTTTTATGTAAGTTTTTTTTTTATTAAATTATTTATTTATTTTAAATTAATATTAATAAAATTAATTTTTTTTTTTTTTTTTTTTTTCAAGGAACTACATGGACTCAAGAAATGGTTTGGTGTATAATGAACAATTTAGATTTTGAAAAAGCCAAAGAATTCCTTCCTGAGAGATTTCCATTTTTAGAGTGAGTCAAATTTCAATTGTTTATTATACGAGATTTTTTTTAAAAAAAAAAAAATTATTTGAGATTTAATATAATAATAATTTTTTTTTTCAGGTTTACTTGTTTGTTCGATTACTCCGATGTAATTCGTAGAAAACCCGATATAAACCTTCCACCTTTTGTCAAAGATTCCCTAAATTTTATAAATAATTTAAAATCTACGAGATTTATAAAGACGCATTTACCATGGGATTTACTCCCTGTAAGCATCCGAAAAGGAGATAAACAACCTAAGGTAAGTAAATCGCGATAAACTTTAATGTTTGTTATTGTTTATATTTTATTTATTTTAATATTTTTTCTTATTCACGGTCGGATGTTTTTTTTTTTTTTTTTTTTCTATATAGATAATATACGTTTGTCGGAATGCAAAAGATACTTGTGTATCTTATTTTCATCATACTATTCTTCTTGAGGGTTACACAGGAAATTTTAATGATTTTTGCAAATTGTTCTTGGAAGATTCTGGTAAAATGTTGTTCAATTTTTTTTAAATAGGTATAAGTTTTATTTATTGTCCCTTTAATCGGTATTTATTTTTTTTTTATTAAGTTTGTTTTTCACCCTTTTGGTCTCACATCGAGGGCTTTTGGAAAAGACGAAATCAATCAAACGTTCTTTTTATTAAATACGAAGACATGAAAGAGGTAAAATATTTTTTAATTTTTTTTTTTTTGAAAAATATGGGGGAATTAAAGGTCAAAAGAGGTATCAACTCACAATGAAACGTTTTATTTTATAAACAATAAAAATTTCAATTTTTTTTTTTTTTTTTTTTTTTTTCTAGAATCTTGCGGGTGTTATTGAGCAAACGGCACAATTCCTTGATAAAAAATTATCACCTGAACAAATTAAAACTTTATGTCATCATTTAAGTTTTGAATCCATGAAAAATAATCCATCCGTTAATTATGAAGCCATCCTTGAAGTAAACAGGATTTATAATTTGATACCCGCCGACGGGGAGTTCATGAGAAAAGGTTTGTATTGTCAAATATAAAGAAATTTTTTTTTTTTTTTTGAACTTTTGCATATATTATTTATAAAAACCGAGTTAATCATAATTTAAAAAAACTTGAGGTTGCATTTACATACATTCAATGAGGGAAAATTTTCTAAATAAATTTTTTAAACACTTTCCTTATAGTTACATTTTAATTTAGATTTATGGGTTTTTTTTTTTTTTTTTTTATTGTAAAATTTTAAAATTTTTTCAGGAACTGGGGGTGAATGGAAAGAAAAAATGCCCAATGAAATAGTTGAAAAATTTAATAAATGGATAGAAACTAATTTAAAAGAAAGAAACATTCAATTATGATTGAAAAAAAAAAAAAACAATTTTTTTTTTCTTTTATTTACATTTTAAATTTAATTTGAAATTAGTTTAGTTATAGATAATTTTTATTTTTGCTATTTTTCCTTTTTCCTTTTTTTTAATTTATTAGGGGTCAGTGCATTTTACATATTTGTATAAATTTTTGTAAATTTTTTTTTTTTTTGAATGTATACTTATTAAATTATTATTTAATTAGTGCTTTTGTTTTTTTTTTTTTTTTGGAAAAACAGAAATAAAAACCAAAATTATAATTTTTATATCCGGTTAGTAAGAAAATTTATTTTCACTTATATAAATATTTCTATGTTGCGCCTAGTTGAGTGATAAGATAACATAAATTAAAATTTTTTTTTTTGTTTTTTGAAATCATGAATCTAAATATTCCAATTAATAAGATTAAAAAAAAGTTTTGAGCTTTTTTTTTTAATTCATATTTTAATACTATCTATAAAAGAAAATTGAGAATTTCTAGAAAAAATATAATTATATATATTTTTTTTAAATTAGTCCAAAGTATATATAATAATATAAGAGGTGTATATATATCCACACAAAAATTGACTTTAATTACAATTTAACTTTAAAGGATAAATAAATAACGGTTATTGAATAAATGACACATTTGCAAATAATTTTTGCTATTAAATAAATATTATTTATAATTTTCTTTTTTTTTTTTTTTAATATATATATTTTGATTAGATCATGTTAAAATTTTTTCGAGTACCGCGCACTTTACACTTATCACATTAAAATGCAATATAAAATATATATCATAATACTTTCAATTTAATTTATAAATTTTTTTTTTTTTTTTTGCAAACCAAAATAATATTGTTATGAGTGACAATTTGATTAAATTTTCTTTAACTTTAGAGGAACTCTAACGGTATTATTTAATAATTTTTTACTTTTTGTAAATTTTTATTCATCTGACATCAAGAAAAAAATATAAATATATGTAATTGTTGATTAATAAATCATATATACAATATATATATATATATGTATGGGTGTGGGGTGGGGGGTAAATGTCTATCATAAATATTTATACTATTGATAATTTTTTTAAAAATTTAAAGCTGTCTAAGTCATTTTTTTTTTTTTTTACAATGCCTAAATCCGATAACTAATTTATTATGGCAGTATCTTATAATATATTTTTTAAACGTTAATTCTTTTTTACATATAAATAGTTATTCACCTTAATATAATTTTAATCTTTGAATCTCTCGATTTAATAAATTTGTTTTTTTTTTTTTTTTTTTTACATAAGAAAAAGTAACACACAGTTTGTTCTTTGATTATAAAATTTATGTGTAAATCAATTTATGTTAATAATTAACTGTATTCTATTGTTTTTTTTTTTTTTTTTTTTTTCACATTAATTACTGTCATGTTGGTAAAAAAAATTCCTGCAGCCTTTTCACCGTTTCAATATCCAACGCGCATAAATCGAAATCAAATGTCTTTTTAGTTATTTCATATTGTCCCGTTTCAGCAATGACTTTGACTACTTTTTGAAGTTCCGCATTATCTTCCAACGACATGATTCTGTGCTGTAAATCTCTCAATTGTGCAACATATTCTTTTGTAAATTTATCAGATCTACGAATTTCCTCTCCTCCATCAGACAAATCAACGGATTCCGTTGACCGTGATGGCGTTCGGCTATTTTCCTGACTGATATTCTTTTTTGATTTGAAATTTTTTTCTTTACTTTTTTCTCCTTTGCGTTTTCGATTTTCTTTTTCTTTTTTAAATAGCGACCTATCACCGTCTAATTTGTCTTTTTCTTGTTTATTATCTTTCTTTTCTTTCAGCCTGTCTTTGTCTATTTCTTCATTCTCTCTTTCGCTTGAATTTGAATGCGGACTTTGCTTTGTCACTATTTTTTGCTGTTTTAAATCGTCTTTTTCGATTTTCTTTTTCTTTTTATTTGAATATTTTTCATTTGAAGTTTTAAAAAGACTTGATTCATTTCCTTTAGAAGTTTTATCAAACTCCTTTTCTGCTCTGCATTCCGCTTGAACAGTAAAATTTGTACTTTGTAATTTAGGATTCACATTTACAACTGGTTGAGGTTTTATTTCAGGTACAATTTTATTTGGTGGCTTAGAAAGAATTTTAATCGAAGGGATCGTTTCGTCTTCGCTCAATGGAGATGCTGAATCGGAACTTCCTAATTCATCTAAAAGAGCGTTTAACGGTTTTTTCTTTATTTTTTCTTGTATCGGAGATAAAGATATTGATTTCTTTTTTTCTTTTTCTTCCCTAGAATCATCATGTTTTTTTTTATTGCTTTTCTCTTTTTCCTTTATTTCTTTCTTATGCTTTTCCTTATCCCTACTTTTTTCTTTTTCTTTCTTTTTATGCCGATGCTTATGCTTTTCTTTTTCCGGCCTTTCTTTTTCTTTTTCTAAATTTTCAATATTGTGCCTGTCATAAGATGATTTGGCTTCATGCTTTTTAACTGCATTGTTTTTTCTCATGTGATCCAAATCGTTAGCATTTTTTTTTACTTTTATGTACTCTTTGTCCATCTGCCTGCTAACATCCTTGGAATCTTTTTCTTTCTTGTCTTTCTCTTTTTTCCTTTTTTCTTCATAATTTTCTTTCTTTCTCTCTTCGTATTTTTTATACTCCTCCCTAGATTTAACGGAATGAGAAACAACACTCGACGGAGACGGAAGTCTTTTCAATGATTTTTCTTTTATTTTTTCTCGATCTTTAATTTTATCCTTTTCTATTAACTTTTCCTTATCTTTAACAAGTTCTTTTTCATCTTTAAAACTGTATTTGTTTGGTTTTTTTTTATCTTTTACATCGTCGGATTCATTCGATTTTTTGGATATATCAGTCGTTTTTTTCGGTTCCAATACACGTCTAATAGGAGTTCCAAATAGTTCTGCAAAGGAATCATTTGGTGTCAAATCTGGTTTGTGTTTTTTTATTAATGAGTCTGTCACTTTGGACCTATTTAAATTAATTGATGATGAAGATTTGAGATCGTCTGAGTGTACCTCCGAAGGAGTGTCAACTCCTACACCTCCACCCCGAATAAGTTTTCTTCTAAAATCCTCTGATGGATTTTGAAAAAGTCTAGGTTCCCGTAAGACTCTAGAAATAGGAGGTCCACTTGGCTGCAACTGGAGATCATACTGAAAACTAATTTTTTTCGGCTCTTCTTTATTCTTTAAATATACATCTATTGGTAAAACAAAGCCTGCATAGCCAGATTCTTTTACAATGTAGGGAGATTCCTTAATCACTAAAATAATAGGAATATTATTAATAGCAAATATATTTTACGATACTTACATTACAAGCACACCAATTAAAAATTATTGCAGTTAAATTTGATAAACACACCTCTTCGAGGTTTAGGAAAAGTTTCATGAAGGTGAAACACGACTTTGTCAACAAAATATTGAATGTCTGTGTTGTCAGCACCCCTAACAAACACTTCCCAGTCATGAGTGAAACCTTCGGGGGTTTTTTTGGTACGAACAGATGCTTCATGACCAATTTCAAATTGAACTCGAACACTCTGCATAAAAATTTTAAAAGGTATTCTTATAAATATAAATATTAAAAAAAAACAAAATTATAAATCATTATGTATTATATTAAGGTACAACATTCAAACAAAAACTAATAAAAATTTTTTATTTTTCTGCATGGATATATATATAATGTACTGTTGGGAAAATTCTAGTATCACCATAATCGGTTTTGAAAAAAAGTTTTAAAAAATTGGATAATATTAACAAAAACTTAATATATATATTACACATTTTTTTATGATGTAAACAATATAATTTGTATAATAAAAAATTAATTTTATTAGTTTTACTCAATTTAAAAAGTGAATTGGTTTTCAAAGAACAATCAAAAAAAAAAAAAAAAAAAAACTAAGTAATGGTTGATTTAACAAAATGAAATTTTATTTTATTATTTTGATAGATATAAAATAATTTAGAATAAATTAATTAAAACTCAATTAACCGCTAAAGACATTTTAAATACCTTATATATAATCAATGATTAAAACATACCGAATACGCCATAATCTGTAAAAACTACAGAAAAATATCCCTTTTTTGAATATCCGCCATTTTTTTACAAAAAAAATTGTAAATAAACAAATATTTTATTTTAGTGATTAACACCATTAAAACATATCTGTTGTTTCTGACGCAAAAAAAATGAATAGTCAAAAACTTTATAAACAAACATAATGAGTAAATAAAAAAAAAAAAATTATAATCAGTATTTTAAATTTAATATATTATAACACTTATAATACAACAGACAATTTAGTAAACATAGTCTGCTGACCCTAACTACACTGCAGCCACTTCCGTTTTTTCTTTATCAAATTTATTTTATTAAGTAGGCTCACTTATCAGAATATTCAAATAAAGTTTAGCAAAGATAATGTTAATATCGGTTTTTGTATCAGTTAAATATTTATTATTATTTACAATTTAAACTTAAATATTTTTCTTTATTAAAGATCAATCAATATATGTGTTTGAATAAAAAAATTAAACGGTTCTTTTGAAGACAAATTGTTTTAAAAAAAATAATTTTCTATCAAGTAAGTACATTTAAATCCTTAAAAATTATCGAAATAGTTAGCAGATAGTTTGCATTTTTTTTTTGTTTCATTTTATCTAATGCCACGACTTTAAATAATCGTTAAGGCACTGACTTTAACTTCAAGTCATTCTAAAACAAAATGGCTGAAGGACAGGACGCTCCTAAGAAAATTTGTATCACCGTTAAAACACCCCAAGAAAAACGAACTATTGAGTGTTTTGAAAATGCTTCAATAAAAGATGTAAGTATTTTATAAATACTTAGTAATTTCGTTTAAAAATTTGCTGTTTATAATTTTTTATAATTTACGTGCGTCATCGTATTAAGCCTAATTTTGGGTAAATTTAAGTGCAGTAAAATATTATGCAATATTTCTCAATTCTGAAATAATTTTAGTGTATTCTTTTTGTATTATTTAAAAAAAAAAACAGTTCAATGATATTTTTATGATTTTTTTAAATTTTGAATTAGTATTTTTAAATTTACTCGTGTATCTCGGCTAACTTTTCCTATAAATCTACTTTAATAAAATTACTATAAAGCTTGGGAAAGTATATTATTTTTATTAACTATTTTTATTTTTATTTTATTTTTACAGTTTAAAGAAGACGTTGCTAAAAATTTTAATGTCGAACCGGATCAAATATGTTTAATTTTTGCTGGTAAAATTATGAAGGATCATGAAACTTTAAGCACTCATAACATAAAAGATGGACTCACTGTACATTTAGTAATAAAAGCTAGATCTCGTACTCCTGAAGTGAACAGCACTCCTAGACCTCCAGGTAAGTTATAAATCCAAATATTCTCTTCAATTTATTAACTTGTTTGTTTGAACTCACATAAAAAAATTTAAATTATTGGGTTGGCCAGTAAGTAATTATGGATTTTACCAACAGATAGTTTGTCCATGTTTTTGAGTATGTTTACATTTTTGCACAGACAAGAAGAGCTTTTGATATCTTATTATTTGGTTTCTTCTGTAACATTCAGTACCAAAATTGAACTCTTAAATAGTGCACAAGCAAAATGCACTTAAACATGGAGAGCCAAAGCGAGCATTTCCTCCACATTTTCGTTTTTTATTTTTGAAAGGGTGTTAATGCTTCACAAGCCAATACAAAGTTGTGGGCTGTGTAGGGTGATGAAGCTTTAATAGAACTGCAGTGTCAAAACTGGTTTGCGAAATTCTGTTCTGGAGATTTTTCTTTGAAAAAAAAGGAGCACTCTGGGGGTTCAGTGGAGGTCGATGATGACCAAATAAAGGCTGTAATTGTTAATGATCGGCATAGTTTGAGAAGGGACATTGCAAAAAAGCTAGATGTGTCACATATGTGTGTCAAAAACCATCTGCGGTATCTTGGGTACTAAAAGAAGCTTGATGCATAACTTTGGGGAACATGGGTTGATGAGGCGACTTGGTCTTTGTGATATGCTTTATTTAAACACAATGTGAATGACCCATTTTTGAAAGAATGATCACCGGTGATGAAAAGTGGGTTGTCTATGACAACATTTCGAGGAAAAGATTCTGCTCTAAGCAAGGGAAACAAGCACCAACAACTTCTAAGGCTGACATTCACCAAAAAAAAGTACTGTTATCAGTTTGGCGGGATTACAAAGGCATAGTATACTTTTGAGGTGCTGCCACAAAGTCAGACAATAAAGGTTTACATTCGACAGTTGAATAATTTAAATAATGCCATCCAAGAAAAACGACCTGAGCTAGCCTATAAAAAAAGGAATTGTCTTTTACCACTATAATGCCAGGCTCCACACATCTTTAGCCACTAGACAAAAACTACTGGAGCTAGGCTGGAATGTTTTGCTGCACCCTCCTAATATTCCCAAACTAGCTCCAAATAATTATCATTTTTTCCAATCACTAAATTAAGATAATAGAATTTTTATGTATTGAGTACATACTCACATATAGTTTTAACGAGTATCATTTACAGTTAACAATTTATTAATTATTTTTTAGCTGATGTTAATGCAACACCATTTGGTTTGGGTATTTTGGGTGGTTTACCTGGCTTAGATAATATAGGAATGGGATGCGCTAATATTATGGAGCTTCAACAAAGAATGCAAAGGCAGTTAAGGTCAAATCCTGATGCATTGAGGCAAATTATGGATAATCCAATGATTCAAAATCTTATGAATAATCCTGAAATAATGAGACGTTTAATTACTTCCAATAGACAAATGGAAGAATTAATGGAGGTAAAATTTAAAAAAATTTAAGAAAAGATTTTTCATATCTTTCATATTATTATTTTATTTTTTGATATATAAGATTGTTTAGCGTATGTATTTCAGAAATTTTATTAAAATTCCTACAATTTTAGTATTGCTAATTATTAATTCGCTGTTTATTTATGCAATAATTTCTGATTCATTTTATTGATTTTAAAATTTACAATGAATATTATTGCTTTTTTTAGGGTACAGAAATAAATAAGAATTCTTTTATATGTATTTTCGTTATAGTTTTGATTTTATGTTTATGTTTATTTTTATTTTATAAACTGAAACGCTAAAATTTATTTAATAATTTTAGGATCACTTTAAACATATTTGAATGTTATTATTATTCTTTCACATAATTTACTGAATGAAAATTAATTTTAATTTAATTTTGATTCTTTGATTCTTAAATCAAAATTACTAATTGTAATATTTATATTTCAGAGAAATCCAGAACTAAATCGTATGTTTAACGATACAGAACTTCTTCATCAAGCTGTCGATCTTGTTAGAAATCCAGCCATGCTTCAAGAGTTAATGAGAACCAATGATAGAGCTATATCCAATCTTGAATCCATTCCAGGGGGCTACAATGCTCTCACTCGCATGTATAGAGAAATTGAGGAGCCTATGATGAATGCAGCACTTAGCCAATTTTCTACGAATCCTTATTCAACCGGAAACACTGGAAATTCAGGTATAAGAACAACAATAATAATAATAATTTTTTAAAATAAATCATATGTTTTTAGCATAGTAAATATATTATTATTATTATTATTATTATTTTTCACTTTTGAACACGACAAGATTTTGTGTACGTAGTCGGAGTTTTTAAGCATTCATTCTAGATCTCTATCTGATTATGTTAATTATGCTATCTATAAAATTCAATTGTTATTATTATCATTATCGATCGCTGTTGAATGCTATTATAATTTTTAAAGTTTAAATAACAATATTTTTAATTTTATTGTAAAAATAAAGTAATTATTTGAAAGTTTTTTTTTAAAGTTCAAAAATGAAAGTCAAAGTAAAATAATTGATGAGGTTTTTATTGTAAGAGTAATTTTGATTTGTGATAGTATTATTAATATTGGTTTTACTGTCTAATTACAGATGGAAACAATCCACAGCAAGGTACTGAAAATAGGGCCCCTCTCCCCAATCCTTGGGGTGGTAATACGACAACAGAAAGTACTGGCGAACAGAGAACTACAACATCTCCCCGAACCGGTCTCTTTAACCCACCCGAAATGCAAAGCATGTTACAACAGATGATTGAAAATCCCCAATTAATGCAAAACATGTTATCTGCTCCATACACGCAATCCGTACTTCAAGCACTTGCTGCGGATCCGGATGTTGCCCAACAAGTTTTGTTCGCAAATCCTTTATTTTCGGGAAATCCACAAATGCAGGTAGGTACTCAATGCTCAAATTTAATTTTTTTTTTTTTTTTTTTTTTCACTGATACATTATGATAAAATTTATTCGTTATTTATTTTTTTTTTTTTAGGAACAAATGAGATTGATGTTGCCACATTTTTTACAGCAACTTCAAAATCCCGAAACTCAAAATATGATGTCAAATCCCCAGGCCTTGAACGCGTTATTACAAATTCAACAAGGTTTTGAGCAATTAAGAACATCTGTTCCTGGTCTTGTTAATAAGTAAGGCATTTTTAAAAAAAATTATGAAACACTTTTTGATTCAATGTTTGTTTGTTTGTTGATTTTTGTTTAGTTAAACTGTGGAATTTAAAAAAAAATTATTATAAGTCAAATGCTGAAATGTATTTGATAGAGTAAACAATAAATAATTTTTTAGTTTGGGATTCGGTACAGTACCATCATTTACAAACTCTGGAACGGTTAATACAACTTCTGCCGAAGACGCAAATAATACAGTAGGAGCGGCCGTCACGACAGCCGCAACAACAACCACAACAACAACAACAACACCTTTGATAGATACAAGCGGAAATACAAGAAATTCCAACGGAAATAATATTTTGTCTTCTACGACAAGTGCAACGACTACAACAACAACATCCACAACAACAAGTTCTAATTCGGGAGACATGTTTTCTCAATTCATGGCTCGAATGGTATGTACTTTTTCCTACTACTTTTACCTCTAAAAATATTATTATCTAATTCTGTGTTAATATATAAAATTTTTTTTTTCGTTTTATAAGATTGCTAGCATGGCCCAGCAAAGCGGTAACGCTAATCTACCACCAGAAGAAAGATATAGGACACAACTTGAACAATTGTCAACTATGGGATTTTTAAATAGGGAAGCTAATCTTCAAGGTATATTGTGTGTTATTTATTAATTAGGTTTTTTTTTTTTTTTTTAAGTTTATTCAAATAAGAATAAAATTTTGTGTGACGATGAATAATACTTTTTTTTTTTTTTTATGCAGCTTTAATAGCAACATTCGGTGATATAAATGCAGCAGTGGAAAGACTCCTGGGTACAGGACAGTTACCTCAAAGTTTTTCATCCTGAAGTTGACCATTAAAATTGATTTCTTTTTATATATTGCTACATGCTATTCTTCAATATCGAGCTAACATCAATAATACGAAGTTAAATATTCCTATTCAATAAAAGTGCAAAAAAAATAGAATTGAGTTTTTCAATTCCGATTTATAGTTTACGGTTCAAAATTTTAATTTTTTTTTTTTTTTAAAGAAAATACAGAACCCTTAAATTTGGGTTAATTTACTATCAGTTTGTTTCTGAGTTTTGAATTAAAACAACAATTTCGCTTGTTTTTAAAATGCACACAAACACACACAATACATGCAAGAACACATAGAAACATTCACACAATTTCACAGAAACACACACAAACGCACACAACAAACACCCAGACACAACACACAATGACACTCCCACAAACTCTTTCCTACAATATACATACACACATACACTCAGACAAACACACATACACAGATATATATATATATATATTTTTTTTTGTAAAATATAAATTGTTTTGTATTGTTGTAAATTTCTTGAAAAAAAAAATTTGTTAATGTCAAGCATTTATTTTGCTTTGGATATTTTTAAAAAAAAAAAGGCTTAACAACCCCAAAATTTTGATTTTTTACATATTTAAACAAAAAGCTTTTAGTGATGCCATGTCGTTACCTTACAGTATTTTCTTCTGTAATCTACAACATTGCTAATTTAGGACTTTCCTGTATAAATTTGATGTGCTCAAAGACAACCTTTAAAGAAAGTAATTTCTTAAATCAATTTTAATTAAAAATTAAATTAAAGTGAAATTTAATTTTTTTTTTTTTTTAAATCTTCTTTTCAGGTTTTTTAAAATTTTATTTTATTAATAAATAAAATGTTAAAAAGCTTTAGTCATTCTTAAAAATTGATAATATTTCTAAAATTTATTAAATATTGTACCTAATCGGATAATTTGCCATACATACATAT
>NW_002987311.1:17791-24656 GCF_000006295.1 Pediculus humanus corporis | reverse complement strand
AAAAGCATTTATTAAAACTGGCATTAAACACACTATTATAAAGTGCATTAAAATGAAAATTTTCTTTTCTTCACGAAATGATTGATTGTTTGAAATAACAAAAATAAATATATTATTATTAAAAAGTAGTTATTTCAAAATCGGTAGTTAATTTATATATATATATAATAATAATTATTATTATTATTAGTTTTCATTAAAAATTTTTATTAAAATGTTTATTTTACATTCGTTTATTTTATTTTCAAATTTTTATTTTTATTTTTAAAATGAATTATTTTATAGGAAATATAAAAAAATAAAAGAAAAATGTAGATATTTATTATTATTATTATTATTATTATTGTATACACAATATTTATCTCGTGGTCTTTTTTGCAAATTAGTTTTCTTTTGTAAGAAAGCCCTACATATATTGATTGAATTTTATTTTATTTTTTATGTAATAAATATAATATTAAATTACAAAATAATATTTACTAATTCTTCTCAACAATTAAACAAATTTAATTAAACATATTAATAATAATAATAATAGTACACACATCACTTTGATTTATTATTATTATTACGTTTTTATTTATAGAAATAAAACGAGTAGATAGCTACTACTTTAACTTTTCCTTTATTTTAAAAAATTCAGTTAAATATATATATAAATATAAATAAAAAAATAAAAATAAATGGTTATGATAATGGATAATAATAATAATAATAAAAAAATCGATATTGACATGCGTATTTAATATTTATTATCGACCATAAAATAATTTAGTTAAATATTTGACCGTTGCCTGTTTTTTTAACCGATGGCGCCCTAAATCGCTCCTTTTTCTTTTCTGCAAGAAGTGTAAGGGTGAAGCGGAAAAATGTGGTATTGATTGGCTAATAAAATTGTTTAGTGACTTTTTAGTTTCTAATTAGTATTCTTATTTTAATCTTTTATTTTAATAAATACCTATCGAACGAATATATATATAAATTTAAAAGACATTTTGTTTACGGTTAAAATATTAAATAATAAATTTTTTTTTAAAAAAAAAAAAAGTCAAACTCAGTTTCGAATGTTGGATTCTTTAAATCTGTCGCCATTTCCTACATTAGAATCCTTGAAATTTTTTCATATTTGGGTGAGTGTAATTTTATTTTTTATTATTATTATTTTAAACATACAAAAGGAAATTATTTAAATAAAATAAATTAAATTGTTTTGTTTTTAATTAAATATTATTATGTGTATGAAATATTTTAAATATTGATACTAAATATTAAAAATTAAGGTTTTTCTTTTCTTTTCTTTTTTTTTTTTTATACGTGAAGTTTCTCGAATTTAAGTATTAAATTATTATTATTATTAATATTGTATAAATATTAAATTATTAAATTTTATCAATGATAATAATAATAATAATTAAATAATCAAATTCAAAAATAGAAAAAAAAAAAAAAAAAAAGTATTTGTTGTAGTTATACGACCGTACGTGGTACCTTTCTTGATTATTTTTTTTTTTTTTTTTTTTTTTTTGACCGATCGAACATGGAAATTTGAAAAATTACTAAAATTTTTACTACCGTGTTTTCCCCCTACTCCCTACCTCCCCTACCCCTCCTCACGATAAAATTTTCTTATGGTTAAAGTTTTTAAAAAAATTAAATTTTTGTAAAAGGCTTAGATTTTTAATTTAAAAAAAATGTAAACGTAGCCCTCCCCCCTTTCACCCCCCCCCCAATGATTTCAATTTATGTTTTTCATCATGTCTATATGTCAATCATCATCATCATCATGTTCAAATGATAATAATAATAATTATTCATAACTTTTTTTTTTTATTACTAACTCAGAAACT
Organism: Pediculus humanus corporis; assembly: GCF_000006295.1. Classification (NCBI taxonomy): domain Eukaryota; kingdom Metazoa; phylum Arthropoda; class Insecta; order Psocodea; family Pediculidae; genus Pediculus; species Pediculus humanus. The sequence goes on along the minus strand of NW_002987311.1, from coordinate 22,809 downwards.
TATATTATTTGAATTAAATGGCTATTATTTTTAATATTGTATTAACAAACAAACTAACGAACAAACAAACCAACAAGATTTTTTAACAATTAAAAAAGAAAAACAAATAACTAATTTAAATTGACTTGCATAATTAATTATTTATTTATTGCGTTTAATTTTCAAACAAAAAAAATATTAATAATGATTAAAATTATTTTAAATGATTTTTTTTAACAAAAAAATTATCAACATGAACGTTATTTATTATTATTATTATTATTATTATTATTATTAAATATTTAAAACTCACTTTATAATGAAATAAGTTAAGGTTTTTTTTGTATGTAATCAGGTATGGTTCATATTAAAACGGTCAATTTTAAAAGTTTTAAGAAATTTATAATAATATCAGTATATATATTATTTGTTTACAACAGGTGTTTAGATTTATACTAAAAAATATCAAGATTTTTTTTTTTTTTGGTTAATTATCTTGTAGAAATTAATAAGAAAAGAAAAGAAAAGAATTTTCATTAAGTTAAATTCTATATAGAATGTTATTCATTTTTACATTATGTATGTATGCCATTGATTGATTCATAATATCATCATCATCATCATCATCATTTGACATAAATCCAAAAAAAAAAAATTGAAAATAATAATATTTTGTTATAATTGTCAAATATTATATAGAGAGAAAGAGAAAGAGAAAAAAAAGTTATGGGAAACAACTGGAAAAAAAAAAAAAAAGTAAAACGTGAAATTAAGAAAGAGAGAGAGAGAGAGAGAGAGAGGAGTAGTGGCGCCTGGAGTGGGTGACGTCACGGTCGCATTGCAGCGCGCAGCCCCCAATTAATTCAATTCATTTTTAGCCCCAGTCGAAACGTGGTCTCTACCAGGCTTCGTATTTTCTTTTTTTTTTTTTCTTTTTTTTTCCCTGTGTAAAATCTTTAATTAAACATTTCTTTACCTTGACTTTTTTTTTCAATTAATTAATAATATAATTTTTATTCAAATATATATCATCATTCTTATTTTATTTTATTAATACAATCACAATTGACACAGTGTTTTGAGAAATCCCTGAAAAGTAAAAGGAAAAGGAAATAATAATAATAATAATAAAATTTTTATACACAAACTATTTACCAAAACCTATTTAAAAAAAAGATTGATTATAATTATTTAAGATCAATAAATTTTTTTTCAACTTAAATCAGATCAAAATGTTTGTGCTGTTGTTTTTTCTTATTTACACAATAAATAAATAAATTTTCTTTTCTTTTCTTTTTTTTTTTTTAAAAAATTTGATTGATTTTTTTTTTTTTTTTTTTAACTTTTTTTAAACTGATGTTTGTGTGCATGTTTGAATGTTTCAATTATTCAATCTCAACATTAATATTATTATTATTATTATTATTATTTCTTGCCTTTTTTTTTTTTTTTGTTAATTTACATTATTCCGCATAATGGAAACTTATTGAGTTTTCTTTTTTTTTTTTTTTTCACTAAAATTATTGGTAGAAAATTTTGTATAAAAAAAAAAAAAATTCCCGAGAAGAGGAAGATGTTTTTTTTTTTTTTTCGGGAAGGGGAGGATAGGGGGGGGTTTAAATGCTTTATAATAATATCACGATACATTTAAATAAATATTAAAATTTCATATTGATAAATAAATAAAATGTTTTTTATTCATCATCATCATCATTTTGAATAAAAGAAAACTTTTTAATAAAGTGAATTTTATTTAGAAAAAAATTAATATGGGAGAATAATAATAATAATATTAAGTGCAAAGTTATAAAATAATATATATTAAAAACTCAATTAAATTTCTATACTGATTTCATATTATATTCTTTATATAAAACCTATTTTTATTGATTAATAAATAATAATAATAATGACGATGACAAAATGTTTTCGATATTGACGGATTAATTTTATTATTATCGAATCTCATATTAATAATATAATAATTTATAAATTGTATGAATATGATTTTTATTTATTTATATTTTGTGTAAAAAAATTTTTTTTTTTTTTTTTTATTTACAAAAGGTTATTCCGGCTTCAAGCTGAAACTCGCTAAGGATTATGTTGATCTTGTGACGTTTCTCACAAAAAAAAAACAATATCATTTATTACATGGGAAAACGGTAAGTATTTAATTATTATTATTAATATATATATATATATATATATATATATATATATATATTAATAAACAGCAGTAGACATTTAAATAATATTTATTATTAAATTTTCAGGAAAGCTATGGTAGAGGTTGGGAGGGTCCTAGAGGCGAAGGCACCCTCCGGGACACGCCTTCTGAGGTATTGTTAGCAGTTTAATTAGAAAATGTCAGACATCTCGGATTTTCATTCCGAGGAAGAACAACGATTGTTCAGACCGTTTACCAGAGAATCCCTAGCTGCCATCGAACAACGAATTGCTCAAGAAAATGAAAAATTTAAAGAATTGGAAAAGAAAAGAGCGGACGGAGAGGTATGTATTTTTATTATTATTATTTTAACTTTTTTTTTTGACAATCTTCAAAAAAAAAAACTTTTCGGATCCGATTCCTTTGGAATAAATGCTGGAATAAAGGGTGGCGCTATTGAAAAATGTGGGCCGTCCCACCACATTACGTAATTTCCTGTACTTCTTGTGAATCTTCTCTGTAAATCTTTTTCGAATTTTCTTTTAATGAATGAAGTAGGCATGGCTCCCAGTTCTGGTTTCACGAAAATAGTTTCTGTCTTTATTCCCTCTTATCCTGGGGCTATTTCTATTTTCAACTTTCTCTATTTTAACCTTTTGTTCGCTTCTTTGCCTGTCTGGGGTTTTTTTTTTCCGCCGGTACGGATAATTTACATCGTTTTTCGAAATTATGTTGCTGAATATTTCTTTGGTTTGTTGACTTGAAAAGTTCTGTCAGTTTCCATTTGTTATTATCATTATTTAAATTACGTTAAATTTAGTAAAACACGCACACACACACTCATGAATAAATGTAAAAAAAAAATTATTATTATAGGTACAAAATTTAATTATTTTATTTAAAAAATGTGCACACAGTTAACAATATTTTATAATATCGATATTTATATGTAAAATATTTCAATTGTAATTTTTATTTTATTTTATTGCTTTCCCATAAAAGTTTTTTATGTTCTTCGGTGAAAATTATTTTACATTGAATGCATACATATATATATATAATAAATTTTTATTTTTAATTTTACACACAATTAACGTTAGTTGTTTCTCAACAAGTAGTAGTTTTTGTGAAAATTTTCTTTAAAAAAAGTAAAATTGTGTTAATGTATTATAATATGAAGCTTTTATTTAAACAAAAATAGGAAATAGTAATAAATAGTAAAATTTTGTAGATAATTTAGGATTGTTAAATATTTGAAATTTATTAATATTTATTTATTTATTTATTTGTAAATTAACTCAAGTGAAAAAATTTTCCCTCAGATAGAGGGATACAAATGAAAGATATAAAAAATGTATATTTTTTATTTTTAATTACCTAACTAAAATATTGAAAATTTAAAGTTGTGTGTTGTTGTAATAAGGAATAATAATTGGGATTTCCGGTGAGAGAGAGAGAAAGAGAGAGAGACAGAGAAGAGATAGAGAGAGAGAGGAGGAAAAATACAATGTATTTCCGTTTTGATTTGAAAATTTTCCTCAGTGTAACCAATTTTCCGTTGAACGTGTGATTATGATATACACTATGAATGACTCACATAATTTCCCCCCCCCCTCTTGTTCTTTTTTAATTATATTTAATTCGATCGCAAGTTTTATATATCGTATAAGTAATTGTTTAAATTTTTTTAAAAATTATTTATTCATTATTAATGAAAGAAATATGGACATTTTATTTACATAATTTTTTTTATTATTATTAAATAAAGGCTAATTCTTTTGCATAACTTCTTATGTATACAAATTTTTCTCCATTTAACAACAACAAATAAAATTGAGAATTATTTAAACAATGAAACATTCGTTTTTAATTATTTTTTTCTTTCTTTATATGTAAATATATATATACATAAGTAAAAAAATAAAAATGCATGTACACACATATATATATTTACATAAATATATATATATATATTTTCTCTCTCTTATTCTTATTGCCACTCAAGTATATGGGAAGGAAGAAAAGCAAAAAAGAAGTAAGATATATATCGTGCACTTGAGCCACATTTATAAATATATATATATATATATATATATATATATATATATATATATAAATATATAAATAGTTTAGTTACCATTTGGCTTTTTCAAATTATAGCCGAATATTATAATAACTGATTTGCATCAATTTTTAGTGATTATTAGGTTTTTTTATTTTTAATATATTTTATTTTTTTGTCAAAAAAAAAAAAAAAAATGTTCACACACACACACCACACCTTGTCATTTTAGTTCAACTAAAATATTAATTTTTTTTTTTTTTTTTTCAAACCAAGACCTTGATTTGTAGTTTTTTTTACCATTTAAAACCTTAGAAAAAGTAGATTTTCGTTTTTTTTTTGTTTCAATAACTTTTTAAAAAAAAAAAAAAAAAAAAAATTCGAATAGAAATAAATGATTAGTTTCGCCTCATACGAAAAAAAAGAAAATTCAGGCGGTTTTAAAAAAAAAAAAAATTTGCTTGAAATTCCCTTATTTAAATTTTCAATTTGATAATTTTCCATAGTGATGAGGAAATTTTTATTTATTTATTTTTTTTTTAACAGCATGCAAATTGTTAAATAATTATTTATTTTTTTTATATAATTGAAAAATTTTTACAGGAATTTCTTTTAAAGAAACAACGTCGTGTAAATTAAAAAAAAAAAGTAAATAATTGAATTCATAATTATTTTTTTTTTTAATTAAAAGAAATAAACCTTTTCTTTTCTTTTTTCTTTCTCTTTATAATTAAAGCATAACATCAAGTTATGAAATCATTATTATTATTGTTATCGGCAACTCTCACAATTTAGGAATAATAAAAT
>NW_002987311.1:4914-17229 GCF_000006295.1 Pediculus humanus corporis | reverse complement strand
TTTCAGACGTTTGTTGTTATTAGTAAAGGAAAAGACATATTTAGGTTTTCAGCGACAAACGCCATGTGGATATTGGATCCGTTTAACCCAATTAGAAGAGTAGCAATTTATATTTTAGTTCATCCATTATTTTCATTATTTATTATAACCACAATATTAACCAATTGTATTCTAATGATAATGCCTACGACTCCAGCCGTGGAATCCACCGAGTGAGTATCATTATTATTATAAAATTAGTTTTAGATCCAAATATAATTTTAAATTTGTTGTTGGTGTCATTGTTTAATATATTAAATTTCTTTTTTTTTTATTAACGTACCACAATAATAATAAATAAAATTCATTTAATATCAATTTTATATTTATTTAATTTAGTCGTAATTAGTTATTATTATTAATAATAGAATGTAGAATTTTTTTTTCAGAGTTTAGCCAAAAAAAAAAAAAATTAGTTTAGTGTTATTTTTAAATAATTTTTTATTTGATTTATTTACAAAGAGTTTGGACAGGAGTTATATATATTCATTCGCCGGTGTGAATTTATTCTTTTATAAAAGAAAAATTGAAAATTATAATTTTCCAGAGTTATATTCACTGGAATCTACACTTTCGAGTCTGCCGTTAAGGTCATGGCCAGGGGGTTTATCCTCCAACCTTTCACATACCTTAGGGACGCATGGAATTGGCTTGACTTCATAGTTATTTCATTAGCGTGAGTAGATGAGAAGTTAGTTAGTTAGTTAGAAGATCTATTTAGATATACTTTTGGTTGGTACTACGATCTACGATATTTCGAACAAAATAACTATGTATTTGTAAACTATAAATTTAAATAATTAATGACGACTTTTTTGATTTACTTGTAAATTTATTTAATTAAAAATAATAAAACAAGGTGAATAATAAATTTTTTTACATAGATAATGTTTAGATGTAACAATACAAATAGATATAGATACGTAATCATATTTATAGGTTTTTGAAATTAAACTTTACATAAATTGAATTAATAATTTCATTTCGTTGTTAGAAATTAATTCATATTTGTGTTTAAATAAAATTATTTTAGTTTAGACTAGATTACCTAAGTTTAGTATTACAAAAAAAAAAAAAAAAAAACGGTAAAACCCCTTTTTAAGGTACGACAATTTTTTTTCTAACAAAACAATATTTACAAAATGTGTTGTTTTACAGTTACGTAACAATGGGTATAGATTTGGGTAATTTGGCTGCTCTAAGAACATTCAGAGTATTAAGAGCTCTAAAAACGGTAGCTATAGTTCCAGGTAAAGGAAAAAAATATTTTGTTGTAAATAAAAAAAAAAAATATATATATATATATATATATATATATATATTTATATAAAATTTATTTAATCAGGATTAAAAACTATCGTTGGAGCTGTAATAGAATCGGTGAAAAATCTTCGAGACGTAATTATATTAACAATGTTTTCCCTTTCTGTATTTGCACTGATGGGACTTCAAATATATATGGGAGTTCTTACACAAAAATGTATTAGAAATTTTCCAATGGATGGCTCGGTGGGAAATTTAACGGATGAAAATTGGAAACAATTTTGCGAAAATACAAGTAATATATATTAAATTTATATTAAATGAATGAATATTTTAAATTAATAATAATAATAATAATAAATGTATATTTATTAATTTAAGGTAACTGGTTGTTTAACGAAGCAAAAGGAGAATATCCACTTTGCGGAAACTCTACCGGAGCGGGGTCAGTAAAAATACATTTATTTATTTAAAAAAAAAAAAAAATGGATGTCATTTAATGTGGATTTTTTTTTCTTTTCAGGCAATGCGGTTCTAATTATACGTGCCTACAAGGTTTTGGTCCTAATCCCGACTACGGTTATACAAGTTTTGATTCTTTCGGTTGGGCTTTTCTATCTTCGTTCCGACTCATGACTCAGGATTTTTGGGAAAATTTATATCAACAAGTATAACAAAAATGAGATTTTTTATTTTAAAAAAAAGAAACAAAATGTATAAAAGTTTAATTATTTTAATTTAATTTTAAAGGTTTTGAGATCGGCTGGACCGTGGCATATGCTTTTCTTTATCGTTATTATTTTCCTCGGATCATTTTATTTAGTGAATTTGATTTTAGCCATTGTTGCCATGTCATACGATGAATTACAAAAAAAAGCAGAAGAAGAAGAAGCTGCTGAGGAAGAAGCCATGCGTGTAAGTATTTTTTCAATTTATATATATAATTCCTAAAATATAATACGAACCAGAGGTTAACACGTATCTATTTTTTTATACTTTCAGGAGGCTGAAGCAGCAGCTGAAGCAAAAGAAAACAGGGCAGCAGCAAGAGCAGCAGCTGCTGCGGGAAGAGCAGAAGCAGCCGCTGCAGCCGATAGGGGAGAATTTGTTAAATCTCCTTCTAATTCATCATGGCAAAGTTATGAACTGTTTGTCGGACAAGAAAAAGGAAATGATGATAACAACAAAGAAAGAATCAGTATACAATCAGAAGGAGGGGATTCAATAAGCGAACAAAGGTCAAGGTTAAATGCAACTAAATTTCGGAAAGTCAGCGCAGTAAGTTTTTTTTTTTTAATTCAAATAATCAATTTTATTTTATTTTAGAAATAAATATTACAAAATGACAGAATTATATATTTTAAAAATTTTTTCTTGCATACACGTCGATATATTCAAAATATAATAAAAGAAAATTTTTTTTATGGTTTTGAAAAACAAATAATTATTATTATTATCGTGACTTTATTTAATAACGAAACTTAAAAAAAAAAAAACTTTTTTGTGTTGCTTGTGTGACGTTTTTTGGAGTACAATCGGAAAATTTTCATAAAATAAAAATAATAATATTTTTTCTTGTTCTAAGGTCCCTCGAATTCGCAATCCTACTCCTGGTATGGAAAGCCAAAGTGCTCTTATATACCAGGATTCAATGTCTCAGGTACGATTGTTTTTATGACAAATGCTTCTTCTTCTTTTGTTTCAAAATAAAAAAATTTGAATGTAACTTTTTTTTTTTTTTTTATTGTCGAACATGAACACAAGAGTTCTTATTATATGCATATGTTTAAATGGTGGTCGTGATTGTCGAAATTGAATGTTTTTTGTTTGACATTTAATACATGTATTGAAACAAACACAAACACAAACATATTTACTCTAACATTGACAAACTATTTTATTAACATTGTCACACAAGCATACAAAAAAAAAAAAGAAAAAATTTGATAAAATTATTTGTTTTTTTTTTTCTTTAGTATTTGCGACCATCCATAGCATGATAGATTTATTACAAATCCCTGTGAACGTTTTTTTTTTTTTTTGAAAATATTAATTATTATTTATTTTTATCAGAAAATATATTATTATATTCGTTATTATAAATATATAAATAAAGTCATGTGTTTTGTTTTTTATGCATATGAAATAATTTTTTTTTTTTTGGAAAATGCATGCCAATTAACCCCAATAATATATATGTAACCTTTTAATTAAATTTAATATAATTTTGATTTTTACCCTTAATTTATTCGTCGTTAGAATCTAGTAATATAAGTATGCATCTTTCCCAATGTTACCTATTAATAATAAATTAATAAAAAAATTTGAATCCCCATATTTTGAATTGATAATTGTTTCCGGTTTATCTTTATGACGTGTAAATTTAATTAATAAAAAATAATTGTTAATATCATCAGGTAATTATTTTATTATTGTTTAAATTTATAATAAATTATGTAAAATGGAAATTTTTTTTGTTTTTTTTTTTTAGACTAGTTTAAGTTTACCTGGTTCTCCATTTAATGTAAGAAGAAGTTCCCGAGGGTCTCATCAATTCACCGTTAGAAATGGAACCGGTCGCGGAAGATTTGTTGGACCTCCGACAGGAGATAGAAAACCTTTGGTTTTATCTACATACCTCGACGCACAAGTATGTGACGGGGGGGCATGATAATAATTACGAGGAGCAAAATAATATTTTTTTTTTTTAGGAGCATTTGCCGTATGCAGATGATTCAAATGCCGTAACTCCCATGTCGGAAGAAAATGGCGCCATGGTAGTACCCATGTTTTATGCAAATCTTGGCTCTCGACATTCGTCGTACACTTCTCACGCAAGTAGAATGTCTTATACTTCTCACGGAGATTTATTGGGAAGTTTCGGTGGAAACGGAAAAGGAAGAACAAAAGAGAGTCAATTACGGGATCGAAATAGAGCCTTGAGATGTAGTCAAAGGGGTTTACCCATAACGGAACAGCCGACATCTAAATTTCGAGAAATTGTGAGTAAAAATTTATTTATTCTTATAAAAATTTTATTTTATTTTATTTTTTGTTTTTTTTTGTCAACAGGAAGAAAACGAAGATGGTAATTGCAAAGAAAAATATCGTCGACAATCAGATAATCCCTTTATAGAGCCAATGCATAATCAACCGACAGTGGATATGAATGACGTCATGGTATTAAATGATATTATAGAACAAGCTGGTAGACAAAGTACGGTCAGCGATCACGGAGGTTAGTTTTTTTTTTTTTTTTTTCTAAATAAAAAAATATTTTTCCAGGAAGAATAATAATAATTTTACCCTTTTTAATAAGTTTATTTATTATAGAAAAAAAAAAAGGTGACAAAAGTAATTTTGTAATGCTCGTATATCAGAATTATTGACAAAATTCATTTTTATTTAAAATTGTCAATTAATTTAGGTCAAAGTTTAAAAAAAAAATATTTAATTTGTTCAGGTTGAAGGATGATCGTTTTTTTTTATTTTTCATTAATTAATATTAATTAGTAATTATTGATAATAAATTGATCGTTCAGACGTATCGCTTACCTCTTCCTTTTCTTTCTTACTATTATTATTTATATAAAATTATTTATTTTGAAATACTTTTCTTATTTTTCTGTGCTTTTGGGAATGGAATTTATGATAAATAGTTATTGTTATTAATTTTTTGCTTTTTAACAAAAAAACAATTTTTTATTATCATTATTTAATTTATTTATACTTAAAATTTGATTTATGCTGTTGGACTAAAACATTCAATAACGTGACTTTTTTAATAATAATTATTTTCATTATAATTTCAAAATATCGAAATATGATAAACAAGCGGCATTATAAAATTATTATTTTTACGTAATAATTTGTGTATGACTTCATTAAATTAATATTATTATTATTATTATGAAAATTTTCAAAGATCACTTGAGAGATCGAATTTATTTTCAATAAGGATTTTCTTATACAAAAAATTTATTTTTATTAAAACAATAATTATTATTATTATTGTTTTATGTATTTTGGAGACGATATATACACACTTTTTACACTTTTTTCAAATTAAATAATCATTTCCTTTATTTTATTTTTTATTTTTCACTCAAAATAAAAATAATGATAATAATTCACTCGTAAAATATAATTTATTCGACGAATAAATCCAAAAATTAGTAGTTTGCATATTAATAAGTAATTGATTATTTTGATTATTAAAAATAAATTTTATATAGAAAAAAAAACAGACGCGTGCACACCCACGCACACAAACGCACGTGCTTTTTCTTTTTACGCTGTTTATAACGGAAAATTTGCTTTATTAATTTTATATACGGTATATTCAGCTGTAGGAGTGCATGCATAGTATCAAATAATAATTAAAATAAAATGTTTTTTTTTTTATTAAATAATAATAATAATAATAATAATAATCATAATAATAATAATAATTGTATATTTGCACATTTGGTAGAAAATATTAACTTTTGTTTTTAAATATCAAAAATATAAAATTAATTATAAATAAATCAATCAGGACGTGAATTCCTTGTGTCCGAATTAAATGGCCAGATTTGATTTTAACAAATTTCTGTCGTTTTATTGTTTTCTGTCTGTTTGTTTCTAAATTTTGCTTTCTGTCTGAATTTTTTTTTTTTTTTGTTATTTTTATGTTTTTATGCCTAAAGATTTTGTGCTGTTACTGTTGCTAATATTTTTTTTTTTTTGCTTTTCTTTTCTGTGTTTAATATTTGAATTGAGGCGGAAAAAATTGTCTTATTTTTGATAAATATTCACGTCGTCACGTTTCCTCACAAAAATCTTCTTCTTTTACTCTATCAATTCTCATTTTTTTAAACTTTGATATCCGTTATTTTATCATTAACTCAAATATAAGAAAAGAAAGAGGAAAATTAATAAAAATTTACGGTACGCAAATTAAAAACTTCAAATTTATTTTTTTTAGCACAAAATTACTTTTGCACATAAATTTTTAAATTCTTATAATAATATTTTAATTTTTTTTTTTAAAAATCAATTTTAAAAATTTATAAAATTTTTTTTTTATTAATATTTTTCACAACTACCACGCAATAAAATATATATATTTATATTTAATAGAAAGCTTTTCACACAAAATAAATAAATGATGACGTATTTTGTCTGCATTTTCATTAGCTAAACATTTTTATATTATTTGTATAAGATTTTAAAATAACTCGATTATAAAAAAAGAAAAAAAATGTCCGTTCGTTTTTTTAACAAAATAAAGTAAAAGTAATTACTATAAATAAAAATAAATAATTTAAAAAAAGTTGATAAAATTTTAATAAAAGTGATCTTTGAATCTTATGATACCATACTAAAAAAATGAGTAGTGGCGACATATTATTTCCCAGTGGACGAAGATGAAGAAGGACCATCATCGAGAGACAGAGCATTAGCTCTTTGTATGAAATGCATCGACATATTTTGCGTTTGGGACTGCTGTTGGGCCTGGCTCAAGTTTCAAGTAATTTTTTTACAATTCTTTCTTTTTTCTTTTTTTTTTTTAATATTATATTGAAATACATTTTTTTTTTTCCTTTTTCTTCTACAGGAATTTGTGGCCTTACTTGTATTCGACCCATTCGTCGAATTATTCATAACTTTATGTATTGTTGTTAACACACTATTTATGGCTTTGGATCATCACGACATGGATAAAGACATGGACAGAGCATTGAAGAGTGGAAATTATGTAAGTAAAAATTTAATTTTAATGCGGGGGGGGGGTCATCATCCTTTTACAAAAACATAACAAACAAAATTTTTATTTTTTAATAGTTTTTTACCGCAACGTTTGCCATTGAAGCAACTTTAAAACTCATTGCAATGAGTCCAAAATTTTATTTTCAAGAAGGTTGGAACATATTTGATTTTATTATCGTGGCCTTGTCATTATTGGAACTTGGACTGGAAAACGTTCAAGGGCTTTCCGTGTTACGTTCATTTAGGCTGGTTAGTAAAAAAAAACCTTCATGAAAATCATATATTTAGGGGGGAAATTTTTTTTTCTTTTTATGACGAAACATGTAAAAATTTTCAGTTAAGAGTCTTCAAATTGGCCAAATCGTGGCCAACGTTAAATTTATTAATTTCAATTATGGGTCGAACTGTTGGAGCTTTGGGTAATTTAACATTCGTCCTTTGCATTATCATATTCATATTTGCCGTTATGGGAATGCAACTTTTTGGAAAAAATTACACGGGTAAAAATTAAATTTATTAATTATTATTCCATTCTTTTTAAAATAAAAAAAAAAGGTTATCTGAACCTTTGAATTATATTCATAGATAATGTCGATCGATTTATGGATAAAGAACTTCCCAGATGGAATTTCACTGATTTTATGCATTCATTCATGATAGTTTTTAGAGTTTTATGCGGTGAATGGATTCAATCAATGTGGGATTGTATGCTTGTGGGTGATTATTCTTGCATACCTTTTTTCCTGGCCACTGTTGTTATTGGTAATTTAGTTGTGAGTATTATTAATACTTTAAAATATTATTCAAATTTTTTTTTTTTATCAAAAAAAGAAAAAGTTTTCGTAATTCATTTCCTACATTTGTATTTCAGGTCCTTAATCTTTTTCTGGCTTTGTTACTCTCAAATTTCGGTTCCTCTAGTTTATCTGCTCCCACCGCTGACAATGATACAAATAAAATCGCTGAGGCTTTTAATAGAATATCCAGATTTAACGCATGGGTAAAACGAAGCATTTTAAACTTTTTGAAAATGCTCCGAGCGAAAATATCAAATCAAATCGGCGATCATACAGGGCTCCCAGGTAATGGCTGCGGAAATTTCGGTTGGAAAACAGGTTTATATCATTGATATAAGTAATGTGTGACGTCAAATAATGTTTTATAAACTTGTCTATCATAATTTTATATATATTTAATACAATTTTATTCGCTTAACGTTTTTTTTTTTTTTTAAATATATTTACAGATGGACGCGATAGAGACACGGATTTAGAACTTGGAGATGAAATATTGGTTGATGGCATGGTTTTCAGGGATAAAAAGAATTCAAAAGATCAATTGGAAGTTGCCATAGGAGATGGAATGGAATTTACAATTCACGGTAGTTATATAAATATTTTTATCATTATCATCATCATTATCGCGGGTAAGACTTACTATTAAACTATTCAATTTTATTTTCGAAAAGGGGATTTTAAAGAAAAATTAAGAAGAAGCAAAATGGCTTTGAATAATAAAAACAATGTTATTGGTAATTCATATGCCGGTCTTAATTCAGACAATCGATTTGAAAGCGACTACATAACTCACAACGAAGAGGATACGTATAGCAACATATCCTACGGGAGTCACAGAAAAAGAATTTATAAAGATGAAAGTCATAAAGGTTCAATCGACACGTTCGAGGAAGACGAAAAGGGAGATATGAGTAAAGAAGAAGATGAAGAAATGGGTGAGGACAACCCTCCTCGTCCTCTATTGAAACCCACGATTTATATAACTCTTTAACTCTCCAAAAATCATCATTTTCAAAAAAAACAATTTTTATTTAGATGAAGAAGAAGAAGGTGAAAGTATACCGGAAATAGATGTTATAATAGATGCTAATATGGAAGATGTTATGTTACAAGATTATCCGTCGGATTGTTGTCCAGATCATTGCTATAAAAGATTTCCATTTCTTGCCGGCGACGATGATGCGCCTTTTTGGCAAGGTTGGAGCAATTTACGTCTCAAAACATTTCAATTAATTGAAAATAAATATTTTGAAACAGCTGTGATCACGATGATTCTTTTAAGTAGTCTTGCTTTGGTAAGAATTTCAGATAATGTTTTTTTTTTTTTTCTTACTCATTTTTTTATTTATTTATTAATATTATTATTATTTTAATTTTAAGGCCTTAGAAGATGTTCACTTGCAGCAAAGGCCCGTACTGCAAGATATTTTATACTACATGGATAGAATCTTTACGGTTATTTTTTTATTGAAATGTTAATAAAATGGTTGGCTTTAGGATTTAAAGAATATTTCACTAACGCTTGGTGCTGGTTGGATTTTGTTATCGTAATGGTAAGAAAATTTTCTTTTTTTCTTTTTTTTTTAATTTGACGGTAACAAACGGTGATGATTGATCAATCAATCAATCAAAACAAATCCGAAAAAAAATTTTTTTGTACTCGCGTACACCCACATTTTTATGCGAATCCTAAGTTTCATTCATTTTCTTATCATTCAATTTATTATCTATGAATTAATTTTAAATTTGAATATAAAATTTTCTTTAAGGGTTGAATCATTATTATTATTAATCGTTTGCCAAATGGGTTGTTTTGTCATTAATTGTCATTTCCTTGTTTTTTTGTACCGGCAACATGGATGAAAATTTTTTAAATAAATAGGAAACTAATGACGACAAATGACCGTTTCTTTGTTTTTTTTTTTGCTTTTTCGAGTGAATATTTTTTTTTTTATGTCAAAAAATATGATAAAAGATTCAAATTAAAAAAATGTTTGTTGGGAAAAATTAGCTGTCGCTTGTTAACCTTGTGGTTATGCGGACGGGAACCGCCGACATATCCGCCTTCCGGTCAATCAGAACCCTGAGGGCATTGCGACCTTTGAGGGCCGTTTCTCGTTTTGAAAGTATGAGAGTAAGTAAGATGGGGGTCCAGGGATGTAAAAGCCTTCATTATCTGTCGCATTTGCTCATAAGAAAGAATCGTTTTGCTTTACTTTATGTGCTCTGCTAAAAAAAAAAAAAAAAAACGTGGCAATAAAACGTTTTTTTGTATTAATTTTTTTTCTTTTTTTTTCACTCTTTATATAAAATTATAAATAATTTATTTAAAATCGTTAATTTGGGGGGGAAAGGGGGGGGGGGGGGGGGGGAGGAAACAAAGCTTAAATTTATATTAATTTTTAAAAAAATAATTTGAACGGTTAAGACATTTTTATCCCCCCATCATTACTCAATAAAAAAAAGGTTTTCCTCCTGTCTAAAATAATAATTTTTTATTCGTCGATTTCAAAAAAAAAAAAAAAAAATGTCTTAATTTTTATTTTTTTAAATAAAAAATGGGCACAAATATTTGTGTTTTTTTTTTTAATGCATTTTTTTTTTATATGTCGCATATCGATGGTTTTTTTTTTTTTTTCTTTCCCATTGAGTTTGATTCGAAGTTTATTAATTAATAATAATATTTTTTCTCTTTTATCTAAAACTTCTAATTAATTAAAAAAAAAAAATATTTTAATAAAATTCGTACGGATTCAACAATGTTTCTTTTATATATTTTAACGGCTATGGGAACCCTTTTGTCCTGCGAATATACGTGAACCTGTCGTGACAACCCTGAGTTTTGTTATGTTGACCAAATCCATTTCACCCTTTAAATATTTTTTTGAATTTTTTTGTAAAAATAAAATTTGTTTCAATTGTTTTTAATAATCTTTATCATACTAAAAAGAAAATTTATAATCGAACGGAAACATTTTGAATCAAAAAAAAAAAGAAAATTTTTGCATGAACTTATTTTTTTTCCACTTCGAATCAGGCCTTTTTTTTTTTTTCTCGGGAAAATTTGCTGATTTAAAAAAAAAAGCTTTTCTGCCGATAAAAAAGCTTTCGATATTCGAATTAAAAAAAAATTTCAAAGTTATAGAAAAAAAACTTTGAAATTTTTTTTTAAATAATGTCTCTTGTTTTAAATATGGAGGCGAAAAACCCAAAAAAAAAAAAAAACCTTAGATTGATTTGAAACATTGCGGCAGCGATGTTGTAAAAATGGTTGTACACAGGTTTCCTTGATAAACTTCGTGGCCTCATTGTGTGGTGCCGGTGGCATTCAGGCATTCAAAACAATGAGAACTCTCAGAGCACTTCGTCCTTTAAGAGCCATGTCTAGAATGCAAGGAATGAGGGTAAGTAAGGTATATTTAAAAAAAAAATGCACGTTAGCTATGCTTTTATGCTTTCTTTGGTCAAAGGTAAGGTTTTTCTTTATTAATAAAAAAATTATTTATATATATTTCATTTTTTAATAAACTTACACAGACGTAGACCCACCCACCCATCCACCCACCCATTTACCCATTCATCCACCCAATCATCCACCCATTCACCCCCCCACATACACATAAATTTGTTATATTATTATAGTAGTTTCCTTTTTATAGATTTGACTACATAACGCATTTATTAAACATAGTAAAAATATCATTTTTTTTTTATTTTGTTTTTTCATAAAAAATTGTTATAAAATTTCATATAAAAAAAAAAAAACTGAAATTATTATTATTGTTAAAGCAGGCTTTTCTAGATACTAAAATGCTTCTTAGACTGTTTTAAAAACACACACAAAAAAAGAGCATGAAAATTATTATTAACATAAACCCCTTTACCCACCCACGACCCACACCCACCCACACACACACACATACAGATAAAGATATAGAAATATTTGCATGTTTTTTTTTTTTTTTTTGTTTATTAAATCCCTTTTAATAAATTATTAAAAAATA
Source organism: Pediculus humanus corporis (assembly GCF_000006295.1). Taxonomy (NCBI): domain Eukaryota; kingdom Metazoa; phylum Arthropoda; class Insecta; order Psocodea; family Pediculidae; genus Pediculus; species Pediculus humanus. Next base: position 5,375 of record NW_002987311.1, on the reverse strand, counting down.
TTTATTATTATTTACTTTAATGCGACAGGTTGTTGTTAACGCATTAGTTCAAGCTATACCATCCATTTTTAATGTACTTCTCGTCTGTTTAATATTTTGGCTCATATTTGCCATTATGGGTGTTCAATTGTTCGCCGGAAAATATTTTAAGGTAAGAATAATAATAAAAAATTTGTCATCTATTTAAAATTATTGTTTTTAAGTGTATAAAAATAAATATAATTTATTGATTTTTTTTTTTTTTTTTTAGTGTTTAGATCATAATAAGGAAGTTGTCAATCATGAAATTATCGGTGACAGCATCGCATGCGCCGCGGAAAATTACACTTGGGAAAATTCGAGAATGAATTTCGATCATGTCGGAAAAGCTTATTTATGTTTGTTTCAAGTGGCTACATTCAAAGGATGGATAGAAATTATGAATGATGCAATAGACAGCAGAGAGGTTTGTTTTCATAATA
>NW_002987311.1:1764-4171 GCF_000006295.1 Pediculus humanus corporis | reverse complement strand
ATATTTATTGTTATTTTTAGTTCAGAATGTTTAATGAAAATTTTTGCTTTACGCTATCATTATTTTGTTGAGCCCTGGAACCTTTTTGACTTTGTCGTCGTCATTCTTTCTATTCTCGGTAAGTTAATTATAATAATTAATCACGTTCGATCATATTTTTTTTCGACATTCTCTTTACTTATGAAATTTTTTTTTATTTAGGGCTCGTGCTCAGCGACATTATTGAAAAATATTTTGTTTCACCGACTCTTTTGAGAGTGGTACGTGTGGCTAAAGTCGGAAGAGTTCTTCGATTGGTAAAAGGAGCCAAAGGAATCAGAACGCTTCTTTTTGCATTGGCCATGTCACTTCCCGCTCTTTTCAACATATGCCTCTTACTTTTCTTGGTCATGTTCATATTTGCCATATTTGGTATGTCTTTTTTCATGCACGTGAAACCCAATAGCGGAATAGACGACGTGTACAATTTTCAAACGTTCGGCCAGTCCATGATTCTTTTGTTTCAAGTAAGTAATTAAATATTTTAAAAAATCCGCGTGTTATGCATACGTATTCCAATATTGTTATCGGTTGGGTATCGTCATTTTCGCAGATGTCGACGTCCGCGGGTTGGGACGGAGTTTTAAATGGAATCATTAACGAGGAAGATTGCGACGTTCCAGACAACGAAATGGGGTTTCCAGGAAATTGCGGAAATTCTACCATCGGTATAACGTTTCTTCTAAGTTATTTGGTAATAAGTTTTTTAATTGTTATTAACATGTACATTGCGGTGATATTGGAAAATTACTCTCAAGCCACGGAAGACGTACAAGAGGGTCTAACGGACGATGATTACGATATGTATTACGAAATTTGGCAAAATTTCGATCCCGACGGGACGCGTTACATTCGTTACGATCAGTTATCTGAATTCCTAGATGTTTTAGAACCTCCCTTGCAAATTCATAAACCTAACAAATATAAAATAGTGTCGATGGATATTCCTATTTGCAAAGGAGATAAAATGTTTTGTGTCGATATATTGGATGCTTTGACTAAAGATTTTTTCGCGAGAAAGGGGAATCCGATAGAAGAAACGGTAGAATTGGGAGAAGTACAAGCACGTCCCGACGAAGCGGGTTACGAACCCGTATCGAGCACTCTATGGCGTCAGAGAGAAGAATATTGCGCCAGATTGATTCAAAACGCATGGAGAAAACACAAACAGCAACGAGTCGGAACGGATAACGAAGAAGAAAAACCGGAAAGCGGTTCTAGGACACCGGAAGCGGGTGGTCCCGGTTCAAAAGATCAAAGTCCGACGGATTCTTCGAACGCGAGACAAACGGAAATATTAGTTGAAAGCGATGGTTTCGTTACAAAAAATGGGCACAAAGTTGTGATACATTCACGATCACCGAGTATCGGTTCTAAACAAGCAGATGTCTGAGCCAGGCTACGCCCCTCTTCTTTACAATGTGACGCTGATGCTTAAAAAAAATTAACAAAGATCTCGTTCCTTTTTTTTCATTTATTTATTATTAATTTATTAAATAAATTGATTCCAACAAAGAAAAAAAACCAAAAAAAAAAAAGACTAAAAAATTATTATTTATAATTAGCTTCTTCAAATAATTAATAATACAATTAAAGCACAGATAAAAATTTCTGTTATTTGTTATAATTATTTATTTTAAATTATATAAATTTAATCATATCAGATTAAATCTGTGCTAATTGTATTTTAATATAAAATAAAAAAAAATTATTATTAAAAATTTTTTATATATTAAATTAATAATTATTTACGAGATCGTTAAAAAAATTTTTTTTTTTTTTTTTTTAATAACAATAATTGTTATCAAGTGATAAAGTGTCACTTTGCCATAAATAAAAGAAGTGGGGCGAAGGTAATTATTATTATTATTATTATTATTATTTAGTATTTTTTAAATTTACTTTTCTTGTTCAGACAAATATATATATATATATATATATATATATATTGGTGAATGACAAAAAAAAAAAAAAAAAAAACAATTTCTGCTTAACTGCTATAAAAAAAAAAAAAAAAAACATATTAAAATTATATGAAATAAATAAATAAATAATAATAATAATAATTAAACAAATTACACCCCCCCCAAAACTTTTTTTTAAAATTCTAGTGTTTCATATGATAATAAGCGCGATGATGATGATGATGATGTATGAATAGAAAAAAAAAAAAAATTTAATTTTAAAAAAATAGGAAAAATAACAAATTTTGCGTTTTTATTTATTTATTTCATTATTACTATTATTGTTATTATTATTATTATTATTATTATTATTATTATTATTATTATTATTATTATCATTATTATTATTATTATTATTATTATTATTATAACTATTTAAATTTTTCTTTTTTAACTATCGGAAA
>NW_002987311.1:0-1272 GCF_000006295.1 Pediculus humanus corporis | reverse complement strand
TTTAATAATTATTGACGTTAAAGCTTTAAAAAGTAAAAAAAAAAAAAAAAAAAAAAAATTTATTAATTTTTTTTCTTCTTTTTCTTCTTTTTCTTCTTCTTCTTCTTCCTCTCTTCGATTTCTTCTTCTTCTTTTTAAAGAATTATTATTAATAATAATATTATTATGTTGTTGCTACATATAAAATTTTTTTTTTTTTTATCTCTAGGAAATTTGTTAATAAGAATTTCTATTACGTTATAATTAATTAATTAATTAATTAATTAAGGCCAAAAATATTTTCGGTGGTTCAATGGAGAAAAAAAAAAAGTTTTAGAATTTTAGCCTGTTGTATAAAAAATTATTATTATTATTATTATTATGCGATTATTAATAACACATATTATTATTATTATTATTATTAGTCAAGGACCGGTTTTTATTACTACCTAATTATTAAATAAATTAAGAGATTTTATAGCTTCCGTCCAAGACGTAATTATTATTATTATTTACAGTAAAAAAATTGTAGATAAATAAAATTTTTCTTTTCTTTTCTTTTACACAATTACAATAATAATAATAATAATAATAATAATAATAATAATTTTATTTATTTAATTGTTATTTAATTATTTAGTTTTTAATTTATTATTAATAATTACACACTTGTAAAAAATAAATAAAAAGGCTTTGCACTGTTTATTAAATTTTCTTTTTAATAACAAAAAAACTATTCAGGCTAATTAAAAAATATTATTATTATTATTTTTATGCATATTTATGTCGTGTTATATATATTTATTAAAATAAATTATTAATAAAAAAAAAAATTTTTTTCTCGATTTTAAACCACCGAATTTAAATTTTTACGCCAACGTAAATAAATAAATAAATGATGAAAAAAGTAGAAAAAAAAAGAAAAAAAAGTTGCAAAGCCTTTATAAAATATATATATTATAAATAATAAAAAAATAGAAAGAAAAAAAAAATAAATAAATACATAAATAAAGACTTAATTAAATAAAAAAATAGTGATTATAATAAACGTATAATTTTTATTAATTAAATAAAATAAGCCTGTAAAATCACACGAATAAAAATTAATTTTCTCATTTGCTTATATGCTTATATTATAATAATTAATGTTTATATTATTATTATTATTATTACTACTACTACTATTAATTATTATTATTATTATTTATTTTGTTGATTTTTTTTTTAATATTTAAAAATTCTATTTCAAAATAAAAAAAAAAAAAAAATTGTTTTTGTTTTTAACATTTGATT
>NW_002987312.1:202658-276061 GCF_000006295.1 Pediculus humanus corporis | reverse complement strand
TTTAACTTAAATTTTAAAATACTATAATAATAATAATATTTACGTACAAAAAAAAATCTTTTTTCCCTTTTATTTCATTTTAAATATTTCGTTATATAAATAGAATACGGTCACGCATTTATATTTTTGTTTTTTTTTTTTTTGCGTTTCGAAAAAACGACGACAACGACGACGAATATCAAAACAACGACGCCATATTAAAAATTAATTAAAAAACAATTTAAAAAGAAAACCTTAATTAATAAATTAAGTGTACGTGTGTATTTCTTACGTTGTAAACAAAAAATCCTCGGTCGAAAAATAAAATAAAAATAATTTTTTTTTTCGAATTGCAGAAAAAGTAAACAATATTTAACCCTAATTAATCAAAGGAATAATAATAATAATAATACTATACTCTTTAATTATTTTCTATCCAATTCACTTTTCTAATCTACCCCCTTTAATCTTGAGTCGGAATAAAAAAATAATTTTTTCGTTTGCAAATACGAAATTTAAAAAAGCATTCATAGAAAAAAATTACCCCATTGAAAATCTTCCATTTTTACATTTTTAAAAAAATATACGAGACAATAAAATGAAAAATTTATGGTCTATTTAATTTTTAGAAAAACAAAAACAAAAAAAATATATCGAGATGATAAAATTATACAGAAGCACACAATTGAGGAAGTGTTAATTATTATTATTGGTATTCGTATTACGTTTGGTTTCACATCTCATAAAAATTCTAAACATGGACGAGGACATCTTTCAACCTCACACATCATTTATCGTAAATGACTCTCGAAACCCCCCCCAAAAAAAAAAAAAAACATTTTTAAATTGGATTTTCGATTATTTTTTAACAGCTTACTCTCACTCAGAAAAGGATTATATTATTATACTCATGAAAAAAGTTCATTTTTCATTTCCCTCTCCCTTTCTCTCTCTCTCTCTTCAATTGTTTTCTCATTTCCTGCATCGAACCCGTCCCTTAAATCCTTTAAAAACTTTTTAACCCACGAAATATAAATATCGTCATTCAATGAACGAATTTTTTTTTGTTATTTTAATCAAAGGGTAGTTGTTGTACTTTTTCCGAGGGTTCTTTACGTACTACCTTAAATTTTTCCCGTTTAGAAAAAAAATGGCTGTTTCGATTAAACACGTGTTTGAGTATAAACAATTAAAATCGAACGAAAAAATCGATTTACTGTACAAAACCCAAAAAAAAAAAAATTATCAACAAAACTTCAATTGAAAATTTCACTTTAGGAAAACTTTATTAATTTTCCTTCATCCTTATAAGAGAGTGGGTTGGATTTTTATTCGATTGAATTTTTTTTATATATATTTGAAACTATTCTTGGCAAAAAAAAAATTAAACATTTATCGCGCCTTAAAAAAATATTTTATATATTTTTTTTATCGTGGTAACAACACCTTGCAAATATCGAAATTCAAAACTATAGAGAATTTCATTACAAACGAAACAATCAAGAAGTCATTGTTTTATTTAATTAATTTTTGTTTTAAAAAAAACAAAAACAAAAACATTTATTAGATAATCTGACATTTTTAATTTTTGTCACAATATAAATAAAATAACTTTTTCCCCCCCCCCTCCCCCATTTAATTACGAAAATGTATTATTTACCTTCTTTTTTTTTGGGGGGGGGCGCGCTTTTTTCTCAAATTTAACGTTTTTAAATGAATAAATAATTACTGTAATTTATATTGCGTATAAGAACACAGACGTGGGCGGGGGGGAGGGGAAGAGGGGGATTAATCGAAAAAATTCCGAAAACGTATGTGGAAAAATTTTAAAAAAAATTTTTTTTAATGAGACTAAAATAAAAACGTAGAGAGCAAAAAAAAAAAAAAAAAATTACAATTCCTTAAATTAAATTTTTTTTCAATTGTCATTCTTAGAAATTATTCATTATTATTATTATTATTATTATTATTATTATTACAGAGAAAATGTAAGGGGAAATTGTTTCAATAAAACCCACCAACAACAAACTGTCATTTTGCTTAATTGCTACAATTATAAAATTTGCCATTCATTAATTAATATTTTATTTTTTTTTTTTTTGTACAATTAATTCTCTCATTATCATTATTATTATTATTTATATTTTATTAAACGTTAAAAATATTATTATTTTATTTAAGATAATTCGAAGAGCACGATAATCGAAATTGATATCAAAAACTCTACTACTCTAATCTATTGAAAAAAAAAAATTTGTGTAACCTTGACCGTAAAACCAATAAAACGTTTATAAATTTTTTTTTTTTTGTGTGTGTGTGAATCTCGTAATCTGTGAATTATTTGTAAATGCATTTAAAGCATTTTATGTTTATATATATACACACACGTCTACTCGGTTTATTTAAATTTTAATATTATTAATAAATAAATAAATAAATAAAATAATCATCGTTTGAATTTAGATTGTTGTTGTTGTTTTTAACGACGAATGAAATCGGTGGAAAATTATCGTTATTATTATTATTATTATTAATATAAAAATATTGATATCGACAATACAAAATAATAATAATAATAATAATAATAGATTTATTTATTGTATCGACAGACAAATTTATTAAAATCATTTAGCTGAAATGACTTTTATTATTATTATTATTATTGGATTTACAGATTAATGCTTACATTTAAATTTTTTTTTTTTTTTTTATTATATACGCGAACCAGGTTATATTGCATAATTTAACACTTTTCTATGTTATTGCACGGGGCATTTTGTGTTATCATTATTCTATAAATAACTTTGTAAATATATATTTTGCAAAAAGGAAAATCCGTTTGTGAAAAGATACAGCAGCACTCCTCTTGCAAATAAATAAATAATTTTTTTTAAATTTTAAATTACCGGGTATAACTAATTAAAACTTGATAATTAATAATAATAATGATAATAAAATCGAAACGAATTTTTTGGGGAAAAAAAAATTTTCCACGGATACACATTGTGAGTAAAAAAATTAGTTTGTAAAAAATCCAAAAACGAGCCTACGCCTTTTACAACATAATAATAATAATAATAATAAAATTGATTTATTTTGTTTAGTCAGGGAACCGTGATGAAATTTTTTTTTTTAAATAATAATAATAATAATAATTTTGACATTGATCGCTCATATTAAAAAAAAAAAAAAAACTTATTAGACAATCAAAAATTATGTGTGTGTGCGTGTCGCGATTATAATAGTTTTCGATTGATCCGTTTAGTTAATTGTCACAAACACAAACAAACAATGTTTAATAATAATAATAATAATAATAATAATAATAATAATAATAATATTAATAATATTAAAATTGTTTTCAAGGACGAATTAAATAATTCATTTGAGAGATCACATCCCATTTCTATCAAAACATAATTAATTAAATTTATAATAAAAAAAAAAAAATAAAGTAACATTTCGCGACAAACAAATTTTTATATATATATGTGTCAATGAGTAAATTAAAACCCCCCCTCCCCTCCTCTCCCTTCCCTTTCCCCCGCGACGCGAAAAAACAAAAACAATAGCAAACGTTTTATTGATAATAATTTGCCACTATATATTTTTTTTTATGCGGTTTTTATCTCATATAATAATAATAATAATAAATGCCACATTGTGGAAAAATGATGTTTTGCCACGTTAAAAAAAATTTTTTTTTAGTTTTTTTTTTTTGCAAACTTTTAATAATAATGATATTTAATTTGAATGATAAAAAAAAAAAAAAAAAAATTAAAATTTCAGATGATGTAACCGTGTACCAAAGAGACTGAGAAAATTTATTTTCATTAGCAATTTTAATTAATCTACCGATATCATCAAATAATGAAAGATGAAAAAAAAAAAAATTTTCATCTGTTTCATCATCGTTCTCTTAAATTTAAAGCCATCATTTTTGATTTTTTTTTTTTTTTTTCATCTTTTCCTCAGAAATGGCAGTAATCAATCACGGAGACGCCTCCCCCCATGCTCCTTAACCTTGTTATATTATTTTCAAGGACGGAATTAAATGTATTAACCGAAATAAATTAAATTCTTTTCTACTCTACTACTACTGTTGCAAGTATAAAAATAATAATAATAATAATAATAATAATAATAATAATAATAATAATAATTCTTTTACCGAATCCTGATATAATGCAAGAAAATATTATATATTTATTTATTTATTTTTTTTTTCATTTAAATCCCACGATTAGTGCCGGTTCGAAAATTCAATTTGAAAAACTGATTGTTGGAATTTGCGGGGGGGGGGGGGAGAGGGAAAGCTACCGTATTTATTTTTAAAAAAAAAAATTACAATAAAGAGAAAATGCTTAAAAATTTCTGTGGCGTTTGACCCCGAAAACAATCATTTACTTTTTTTTTTTTTTTTTTGCAAAATGACCTGAGAGTTTACAAAAACTTTACTGGGGATTTAAAAAAGGCATTTTTCACAACCCACAACACACACAAAAACTTTTTGCGTAAAAAAATTATTAACTTTGTAGAAAAAAAAAATAATAATAATAATAATAAAACGAAATGAAAAAAAAATTTTTTTTTTTTTTTTTGTTTAAATTTTACTTTTCTGCTCTTTTTTTTATATACTACTACACACAAAATAAATGCAAGTTTTGTTTAAATGAGTGTGTGCCTGAATGAAATTTTTAAAGGTATTTCGATATACGATTCTATATTAATAACAAAATTTTTTTTTTAATATTTAAACGATTTTAAAATATAAAATTCAATGTTTAATTATTAACCATCGGAAATGGAAAAATGGGGAGGGGGGAACCAGCATCGTCAGCAAAATAACTACTTAAAATTTGGAGAAAAATTATTAAGTCCTTTTTTTTCCCTTTTTTTTTTTTTCTTATTACTCCCCACTGATTTTCATCATCGTTTATTCCCTTTTTCCCATTAATTTGAAAAGACGCAAAATTTTATAGAATTAATAATGATATACCTTTTTTTTTTTTGCCTTACAAACAACAATAAACTGGGATTTTATTCATTTTTCTATAAGTTTTATTATATTAATGAAAAATAACGTGAGATCGTAAAAGCTCAAGCTTAAGTAAAAAAATAATAATAATAATAATAATTAATTATTAAAACTTGATTTTCTTAAATGAATTTTAAACCCACTTGAATTTGAGCAAACGACGACAACGTTATGTAATGAAAACAATCGAATAATAATAATAATAATAATAATTTTTTGCAAAAAAACCAAAAATAATGTTTAAACAATTCGAAATAAAATTGACAAAAAAAAAATTTGCATATGAAGAGGTGTTAAACAGTATGTGTCGAGTATTGTTGTTATTTTTTTTATACACGAAAGGCGTTAATTCGAAACAACACCCCCACCCCCCCCCCCAAAAAAAAAAAAAAAACAAATCAAGCGCCACAAATTAATTTCCATCAGTTTGACAAATAATAATAATAATAATAATAATAATAATCGTAAAAAAATTATAAATCTTTTTATATAAAATTACGTCAGTAATATGCATATTTATGCAATAAATACATCAATCAAATTTACCACACAGATAAATTTAATTCTTTTAAAGATTTTTTTGGGAACAATTTACAACCGTTGTGCAGTTTTTTTTTGCAAAAACAAAAGTAATAATTAATTAATTAATAAAAAAAAAAAGCTCTGAACTAAATTCAAAAGGGCAAAATTTTGATAGAAACCTTAAAAAACTATAAATAAAATTGTGTTGCCATTAAGAATGTTAAAGGGGATTTCACTCTCCTCCTTTTATTATTATAGTTTCAACACAACAACAACAACAACAAAAAAACAAAGAAATCAAATTTAAGTTAGCTATTTATAAAATATAAGTAAAATAAATTTCAAATGAAATTTTTTTTACTTAAAAGAAAAAAAAAAATTCAAATTTATTTCTGTGCAAATTGTTTCAACTTCATGTATAGCATTTGTGCCTGCATTTAAAACAAAAAAAAAAAAAACAAAGAGTTTGTAAATTTTTTCTTTTTTTTTTTTTGCTGTTGTTAATAATTCTTTGTTTTAATAATAATAATAATAACTAAGTAAAAACTATTTAGTAAATATTTTACATGCAAGAAAATAAATATAAAAATAATAATTATTAAAAGAGTGAGTGGTTGGCAAAAATAGTGGTTGACAATTTTGTATCAGAGTGTAGTTTGGGAAATGTGAAATTTAAAAATGATGCACACTTATATGGGTGCTTAGACACACACACACAAAAAAAAGCTTCATGCATAAAATAATGAGGCAATATGTGATAGTTATAAGAAATTATGATTAAAAAAAAAAAAAAGAGTAAAGAAGAAACCAAAGATCACAATGACCATACACGATATTTAAGTCTTCCTACCAGTATCCCTTTCATCTTCCTCTTTGTTAACTGGTAACCTGTTGTTTCCAATGACAATTTGAGATCCATCAGGTTTGGTGAGTACTTCACTGTCAGGTTCTTCAGTTGCTCCGTAATTTCGAAACAAAACGGATTTTTCGGATTTAGTCACGCGAAATCTTTCCGACATTATTACAAACTTAACGTTAAACTTGTAAACCGTCGACCGCGAACGATGAAATAAACTTAAACGTTTGCGCGTACGCACCGTTTATTCAAACACAATGTAGCTTCCACTGTTTTTTCCGCGTTTCTTTGAAAATTTTGTCAAATTGTAAGTCATGTAATTTTTTTTTTCACACCATTCAAACTACGACAGCATGCTGATATTTTATTTTCTGTTTTTTAAAAAAAGTGAAAATAAGGAAACCGTTATGGGTCATGTGACTTTTTGTTTTCTCACGTTTAGCCTACGTATAAATTTTTATATATATCAGTATGTTCGCTGAGTAATCGTAATCATTGAATTACTTTTAAAAAAAATTAATTTTCAGTTTAGTTTATTTTTAAAACTTAAAATGAAAAAAAACATTTCGAGTTATAATGACGCGAAAATTTATATTTTGAATTGACATTCTACCATTACTTATTTTTAAATTAATCTACGGCTATCGATTTCCTAATTTAAGCCGCCATCTTAAAAAAGAAATGAAAATGGCGTGGCAACCACAAGAAGAAGGTTTGAGAGAAATTTTACTATTATTAAAAGAATCGCAATCGCATGATATTAGAGTACAAAACGCTGTGCAAAAAGTATCCTTTTATTAAACTGTTTGTTTAATTTATAGTTTTTTACTTGATAAATATTATGGGTTTCCGGAGTAAACTTACGAATGCAATATCATTCATGTTTGTTCTAGAAACTAATGTTTTTCATTATTGTGCCTAATAACAGTAAGAATTCATTTGTATTATATTTTTTCAAATCAAAATTTGACAAATAATTTTGTATATTTATTTTCATTGCTCAAGTATTATTTTAAAATTTATGTAATTTCATTGTTTTAAGTATCAATAACTTTTGTAGAGCATTGTTAATCTGTATCTGTTGAGATTGTTGAAAATAATTTACTTTTTTTTTTTTTTTTTTTTTACAATTAAAATAATTTGTACTATTTTTGATTCTATATGTATTTAAATATCATTAGTTTTTTTTGTTTTTAATTTTCTTTAACTTAATTTACTTCAGAAATTGGAAGAATTGAATAATTTTCCAGATTTTAATAATTATTTAATATTTGTGCTTACTAAACTAACACATGAAGATGAACCCACTAGATCCCTTAGCGGTCTTATTCTTAAAAACAACATCAAAGTGCATTATGACAGATTATTCCCAGAGGTAATAAACTTTATTAAACAAGAATGTTTATCTGCTATCGGAGATGATTCGCCACTTCTTCGTGCAACAGTTGGCATACTGATCACAACAATAGCTTCAAAAGGTAATTTGTCAGCATGGCCAGAGTTGTTGCCTACATTAAGCAACATGATAGATTCTCAAAATTATAATACCTGTGAAGGTGCCTTTGGAGCACTTCAAAAAATTTGTGAAGATTCCGCTGAATTACTCGACAATGATACTTGGAACAAACCTCTTTTATTACTCATACCAAAGTTAATACAGTTTTTTAAACATAACAGTTCAAAAATTAGATCCCATGCAGTTGCCTGTGTAAATCAGTTTATGATTTCCAAAACTCAGGTTTTAAATCCTCATATTGATACCTTACTTGAAAATCTTTTCCTTTTGACAACGGATGAGGATGTAGAAGTTAGAAGAAATTTGTGTAAAGCTTTAGTAACTCTTTTGGATGTTAGAATGGATAGATTACTTCCCCATCTTCATGAAATAGTTGTCGTAAGTATTATAAATTTAAATTTCTAATATACAATTATTATTTAGTTGTTAAAATATCTGTAATATTGTAGTATATGGTGAGGAGCACGCAAGATCAAGATGAAAATGTCGCTGTAGAAGCCTGTGAATTTTGGCTTTCACTGGCTGATAAATCAGTTTGTAGGGAAGTTTTAGCACCTCACCTTCACACTCTTGTGCCAATTTTAGTTAGAGGAATGAAATACAGTGAAATTGATGTTATTTTGTTAAAGGTTTGAAACAATTTTTTTTTTTTTTTTTAATTAAATGTGTGAAAACAACAATTCTTATTATTTTGTTATTTATATTTATTTTAGGGTGATGTAGAAGAAGATGAAATGATACCCGATAGAGATGAAGATATAAAACCGAGATTTCATAAAAGTAAAATTCACACAAATGAACATACTGCAGATGGTGACGGAGATGGAGAAGACGATGATGGTTTAGATGATGATGATAGTTCTATATCTGATTGGAATCTTCGGTAAGTAATGCAAATTTTATATTTTATGTCATTAGATTTATAAAGTTAATGTAAAAACGTTTAAGAATATGATAATATTCAGTTTTCTTTTACATAATTTTTAACTCTTTATTTTATAATAAAAAAAATAACATACATACTAAATTTGTTTATAAAACAATTTTTTTTTATAAACTCGAGGCTAAATTGAAATGTTTTTTGTCTACCATGCCTAACTTCTCACATGTATTAAATCAAGTAATTTTTTTGTTAATTTCATTTGTGATTTTAATACTTATTTTAAGATGTATTAAAGAATAATTTTTTAGTCATTGTAAAATTTTATTTGCTAAATATTTCACTAATGTACCCGAAAGTTATTTTAAAATTGTAAATGATTAATTTTTAGAAAATGTAGTGCTGCAGCTTTAGATGTTCTAGCAGGAGTATTTAGGGAAGAGTTGCTTCCTGTTTTAATACCTATTTTAAAAGAAACCTTATTTCACCAAGACTGGAAAATTAAAGAATCCGGAATATTGGCTTTAGGAGCAATAGCGGAAGGTACACAAAAAAAACTTTTAAAAAAATTTTTTTTTTTTTTTTTGTTAATGAGGATTTTTAGGATTAGCTTTTCGAAAAGTATAATTTTATTGGATACTCTTAAAGTTTTGATTCACGATAAAAAATTTTCCTTTTTTTTTTTTTTTCATAACATTTTAATTATTTTATTTTAAAAAGGCAATTACGGCCACTGTAATTAAATACACATCAACCTTTAACTATTTATTTTGTTTTAAAACAAAAAAAAAAAATTTTTTTTGTTTGTTTTTTTTTTTCCAAGCTTGTCCTTAATAATATTAACACGAGTCTTTTAAACAGTTAGACTTATTCGAAAGAAACAATATACGTATTTTTCGTATTTTAAAATAATTTTTAGTAATTTTAATATTAATTTTAAACATTTCTCAACATACGTATTTGTTTGTAATGCTTAATTTTGTTAGATATGTCATTTTATTTCGAAAATTTTTAGGTTGCGTCAACGGAATTATTCCTCATCTACCTGAACTAGTTCCATATTTAATAAACTGTTTGTCCGATTCTAAAGCATTGGTTAGGGCTATAACTTGTTGGACATTAAGCCGATACTCACATTGGGTTGTTAGTCAGCCGCACGATAGTTACCTTAAGCCGTTAATGAGAGAGGTATGTCATCATTATTTAATTAATTAAACTTAATTAAGTAAATTATGTACGTAATAATAGTTGAAGGGGTATTACGACGTGTAAATTTTAAATTTTAAAAAATATTAATGTTGTTTCAGCTTCTTAAAAGAGTCTTAGATTCTAACAAAAGAGTGCAAGAAGCTGCTTGTTCAGCGTTTGCCACACTCGAGGAAGAAGCTTGTACAGAATTAGTACCCTATTTAGGTTATATTCTCGAAACTCTGGTTTTCGCTTTTAGTAAATATCAGCATAAAAATTTACTAATTCTATATGACGCAATTGGCACATTGGCCGATTCAGTTGGTCATCATTTAAATAAACCTGGTAATGAAATTTAAAAATTAAATCGAGGATAATTTAAGGAATAATTTATATATATATATTTTGCCTAATTTTTTAAAAATTATTAATTTTTTTTAGATTACATTAACTTGTTAATGCCACCTCTAATAAACAAATGGAATATGCTAAAAGACGAAGACAAAGGTTTATTTCCGCTCTTGGAATGTTTGTCTAGTGTGGCTACTGCTCTTCAATCGGGTTTTCTCCCCTATTGCGAACCTGTTTACAGGCGATGCGTTTCTCTCGTTGAACAAACGTTAAATCAACATATAGTAAGCATAGGAAAAAGCGACAATGACTGCTTAAAGTTAAAATAATAATAATAATAATAATAATAATTTACGAATCCTGACGTAATTTTCAGGCAAGTATCCAACATCCGGATCAATTTGAACCACCCGACAAAGACTTCATGATAGTTGCTTTGGATTTGTTAAGTGGATTAGCGGAGGGATTACACGGCCACATTGAAAAGCTCGTAATGAATTCGAATATTATGCATTTATTGTATCAATGTATGCAGGATCCCATGCCAGAAGTTCGACAAAGTTCTTTTGCTCTCCTCGGCGATTTAACAAAGGCGTGCTTTCAGCACGTGCATCCGTGTATAGGTAATTAATATTAAAAAAAAAAAAAATGTCATGAAAATTACATTTCAAGTTAAATCAAATATTATTAATAATAATTGATATTTCAGGTAACTTTTTACCAATTTTGGGTCAAAATTTAGATCCGATACATATCTCTGTATGTAATAATGCAACATGGGCTATAGGAGAAATTTCTATAAAACTGGGTAAGTGATTGAAAATTAATTTTTTCTATTGATTTTTTTTTTTTTTTTTTTTTTTTTATGATTAATTTATTAAAATTACTAAAATTATTTTTCTTTTTTTTTTTTTTTTTTTTAAGGATCTGAAACTCAGCCCTACATTCCTCTCGTTCTTCATCAGTTAATATTGATAATAAATAAACCGGACACTCCGAAAACCCTTTTAGAAAATACAGGTAATTTAATACGCATAGGGGATATTTATTTTTCGGAAGATTTTTATTGCCTGAATAAAAACAACTCAATTTTATTCGAGATAATTTAAAAAAAAAAAAAATTAACATATTCTTCCCGTAGGAAACGTACACCCGTAAAAAATTTTACGTGAAAGGGGTATATAAGATTTTCTTTCAAATCTTTTTTTTTTCTTTTTTTCTTCCCCCCCTTAAGTATATGAAGATGGTTTAATTACGTAATTCTTTAACAAGTATCAAATTGATTGACTTTATTTATATCATGCTGTTCAATTACTTTTGAGATACAAAATTTAATTTTATTTTTTTTACTGTCGAATAGCCTTTAAAAAAGTTATTTAAAAAAAAAAAAAAAAAAATTTAAATTTTTTTTGCACGTTGATTTTAATTTTTCAATTTTCAAATTTTGATTATTTATTTATATATATATATAGTATATATTACAGTTTATAAAACAAATTATAATTTATTTAATTTTTAAATGTGTGGCGTGAATGAGATGAAAATTACAAAAAAAAAAAAAAAAAAAAAACTCATTTTACATAATTATTTATTTTTTTTTTTTTTTAATTATTATTATTATTTTTTCATGGGTTATGAATTTGAGTTGTTGTTGTTGTTGTTAATTTGTTTTATTATTATTATTATTATTATTATTATTGTTGTTGTTATTAATTTTTATTTAATTAGAATTTTTTTTTTTTTTTTGAAACTGCAAATAGTATTTAGTAAAGCTAATAAAACGTTTGCAGGTATTTTTTTTTTTTTTTTTTTTTTTTTTTTTCAATTAATTATCATACACGTGAATAATACCAAGAATTTATTTATTAATTAATTTATTATTGTTATTATTATTATTATTATTTTTCACGTTTGGATAAAGATTTGATGTTTATTATTTATTTAATTGATTTAATTAATTTTTTAATTTTTTTTTCTAATTTTTTTTTTTTTTTTTTTATTGGTGTGTATTATTAATTCTGTTCCTTATTATTTGTCCGTTAGCGATAACCATTGGCCGCCTAGGTTATGTGTGCCCGGTTGAAGTGGCTCCACACTTGCAGCAATTTGTGAGACAGTGGGGGGTATTTTTTTTTTTTTTTTTTTATTTATTTTATTTTTTTTTTATTTATATTTTTCATTTATTTTAATTTTTAATATTATTATTATTATTACATTAATTTTTATTACGATTTGAACGTCAACTTTTAAGTTTATTCGTTACGCGTATATTTTATATTTTAATTTAATTTAATTTTTTTTTTTTTAATTTATTTATGATTATTATCACATAAAAATTAATACGAATAATAGAAGCCTTCGGGAAAAAAAATAATCGTTAGAAGACGCCGTCATCATTAATATCGTTAATTATTCATAATAATATTTACCTAATTTCGAAATTTGTTTTTTTTTTTTTTTTCCTCCCCCCTCTTTCTCTCTCTCTCTCTCTTTTTCCCTCCCATTTTCTTTCTCGCAGGTTTTCAATAATTTTAATTTTAATTTTATTATTATTAGGTGCGTGTCGCTTCGAAATATCAGGGATAACGATGAAAAGGACAGTGCTTTTCGTGGAATGTGTCAAATGATTCAAGTGAATCCCGCGGGCGTTGTTCCAGAATTTATTTTTTTTTGCGATGCCGTAGCTAGTTGGATGAATCCCAAACCGGATTTAAAAGAAATGTTTAGCAAGGTAAATCGTGATCGACAATACGAAGGAGTTTTTAAAACTTGCGGGGGGCGGGGGGGGGGAGAAAAAAGGAAAGTTAAAGCAAATTTTTTTTTTCTTTTCGTACTAGATATTGCACGGTTTTCGAATACAAGTCGGCGAAGAAAATTGGAAACGCTTTTCTGATCAATTTCCTACTCAACTTCAAGAAAAGCTGTCGGGAATGTACGGAGTTTGAATTTAAGGTATTGTTAATGACAAAAATTTTTTTTAATCTTTCGGTTATAAGAGCGAAAATAGAAAATAATTCGTTGGTGATGTGCATTACACCGGTCACCACACGTGTTAAAGCAACACGTGTAAACAAATTAACCGTTGACTTATTTTTTTTTTTTTTTACTTTGTTTTAGGAAATTGAGAAAACTTGAAGCAACTTTTAAGAAATGACAAACGGCTATTCTTGCTAAAAAAAAAAAAAAAATGAAAACAAACAAACGGAAACAAAAAACAAAAACAAAACAAAAAAAAAAAAATGACTTTTTTTCTGTCGATTGCAATTGCGTCGCGGGAGGGGGGCGATATTAACCCACTTTTTTGGGGCAGTGGTGGGTGGTGAAACCAAACACAGGGGATGCCTCAAAAAATTATAACTCTCGAATGGGCACGCGGTGAGGGCGGGTGGGCGGGCCGGCAGGGAGGGACGAACAAACAATCTTTGATGAACCGTTACTCGTAAAAAAATCGCGATAATTAAACTTGATTCATCGTAATGGAAAAAGTTAATTTTATTAAAAATTTATATATATATATATATATATATATATATATGCGTGTGTGTGTGTGTATATAAAGCATATATATATAAGGATTTAAATGCGATGAATAGAAGAAATATATATTTCATTAACCAAAGAAATTATTATGTTTCCAATTTTTTTTTTTTTTTTTATATAGAGGAGAGAAAAAGTATAATAAAACTCGAAAAATTTAATAATAATAATAATAATAATAATAATAATAATTTTTTTTTTTTTATTACTACTTGATAAAAAAACTCGGTGAATATATATATATATATATATATAAATAAATTTATTTCATTTACTATATTAATTAATTAATTAATAAATACTTTCCGGCCTTTAAAACTCAAATCAAAAACGATTTAATACAAATTAGTTATGATTTAATTAAAATTTTTGTAATAAAAAAAAAAACAAATATAATTATAAATATTGTAAATTATTGTTTAAACAAAAAAACAACAAATTTTTTTTAAATAATTATTAAGAAGCGTTATTTGAACGTAAAAAAAAAAAAAAAAAATTATTACTTATTCATTCAGTGTTTTTTTTTTTTTTTATAAATTTTTTTGTAATTAATAATTATTTCGAATGAATGAATTTATATATATATATATAATCTGCTACGATTATGCTTAACATAAAATTTGTTAATTTTATTTATTACAAAATAATAATAATAACAGAACAAATGTAGGGAAAAATTAAAATGTTTTTCTTTAATTTTCTTTTGGCAAGTTAATAAGTTTTAATAAGTTGCCTGATAATTAATATTTTTAATGGCTTTGATACTACACATTTAATCCGTATATATATATATTTATATCATAACGAAAAATTATTTAAAAAAATTAATTTTAATTAAACGTCTGAGAGTAATTTTTAATTTATTAAGTCTGTCGTATTTGTTTTTTTTTTTAAATATTTTTTCATCAATCAAGTCGGATGGGGAAGGGAAGAAAAAAGAAAATTCGGTTAATTAATTAAAAGGAAAATCATATCTAATAATAATCATTAATGGGCTCCTAAATGTTTGGTTACGGGCAATAATTAATTTAATGAATTTTTTTTTTATATTCGCGCGTAAAATTTTTAAAATTAAATAAAAACGGGTAAAATAATAATGGCGATTGCAAAGACAGATAATTATCGAAGAAAAAAAAAAAAAAATCTATGTATGTATATTTTAGTATCAACTTTTGCTGCTGCTGCTTTTTCATTTTGTTTATTTTGGGTTGCTCAATGTTAACCGGTTTTTTCCGGTTAATTAATTTAATTTTTTTTTTTGAACTAAGAAAAATTTGTCGATGCAATTACGAAAAGATTCCTGGTTACTATTCATTATTTATTATTATTATTATTATTTTTTCGAAAGGAAGAAAGGAAGGAGGTTATGTTTAATTGCATGTATGTAATAACACACACAGTTACGATTTTTAGTTAATATGTATGCGGTGTATACGTAAAGAAAATTTTGAAATAGTTTTCCGTTGGTTTCCCGTATAAAATACAAAAAAAAAATGATATGTTATTAAATCGCGCCTATCTAATTATTATAATTTTAACAACTTATCCGAAAAGTCTTAAAATATATATAAATATATATAGAGCAGTGAAAAAAAAAAAGAAAGAAAAAAAATTGCTTGAAATTGATTTTAAGACTGAAAATTTTCATACAAAAAAATGTTTTTAAATTAATTTAACGAGTCCCGCGATTTCACTGTGTAATAATAATAATAATAATAATAATAATAATTTTTTTTTGAACGGTAAAAAAAAAAAGAAAAAAAAAATTGAAACGATTGGTTAAAATTTGTAAGCGATCAATCAATTAATTAATTTACCGCGTTTAGAATTTTTTTTTTTTCCCCCCGAGTTATTATTATTATTATTATTATTATTATTATTATTATTATTATTATATTTCTAATAATCAAATCATAAATAATAATAATAATATTATTAATAATAATTGTGTGGAAAATTTAACAAAGCTTACAAATTGTATTCCAGTGTTGTTTTTTTTTTTTTTTTTGGGCAAAATATTTATTTATTTATTATTATTATTATTATTAATATTTTTTTTTTATCGAATTCATATATTCTATTCTATTCTAGCTAATGTAATTTTTACTGCCTTTTTTTTTTTTTTTTTTTTTTTTTTTTTGTAACCGTGCATTATGAGAATCAATTAGTAATAATTAATTTACAATCAATTACACACGCAATTTTTAAAAAAAAAAAAAAAAAAAAGCACGCTCAAATATTATATATATATATATATATATATATATATTATGTATATTAATAATATTTAATGTAATTTACTAAATTTTTTTTTTTTTGGTCTTTATATACTAATTAATGATTCAACGCTTTTTTTTTTTTTTTTTCTCTTTAGTTTTAAAAACATTTAGCTCTATTATTTCAATTATAAGTTTTATACATTATTATATACTTGCGTATATATTTATATATATATATATAACGATAGGAAATGGTTTAATATGAGAGTTAAATTTACAAAGCATTCGAATATCATTATTATTATTATTATTATTATTATTATTATTAGTTTTATGTATTATTATTATTATGTAAAAACAAAAGAAGGTATAGTAGGAGCAGTGGCGTGCTCTTGATGATGTATTGGGGACTTCTGAATCCTTGATTCCTTTAAATGAATCCTAATTAATTTTTTTAGGTTCCCACTCCGACGATCCTTTATTATTATTATTATTACTAATTCCTCATTGTTTTTTGTATAATTATAATTATTGTTGTTATTATTATTATTATTATTATAAAATTGTGATGACTTTTAGTGCCGTGGAAAAATTACATATATATATATATAAAAGAATAAAATTGGGGCGACTCTAATATTTAGCATTTAAAAAGTGAATGAATGAATGAATGAATGAATGAATGATAGATATAATTAATTTTGCGGGTGTTGTAATGATATCATTTGGCATTTAAATCATACTGAATTTGATTTATTATTATTATTATTATTATCATCACTTGTCAAAATTATTCATTAAAAAGTTTGTATAACTTTTATAAATTTAAAGAAAATGATGATCGGGTATAATATGTAATTATAAAGGTGTTTTTTATTATTATTATTGTATTTATTATTATTATTATTATTATTATTATTATTATTTGTGAAATGTCAAATGTTTATAATTTTGTTAATACTTTATTAGTATTGTAATAATGAAAGAGGGGGGGGAAAATTTGCGAGTTTTCCGGTATCGGTAAATATATATATATATATATATATATATATATATATATATATATATATATATATATATATATATATATATATATATAAATATTCGTTGAAAATAATAATAATTTCGTAATTTTTTATTTTATTATGTAATAATATTATTATTATTATTATTCGCGTTCGCGTTCGCGTTTTTTTTATTAGGACGGTCCCGGGACCAAAAAAAAAAAAAAATAATTTATTCGTTTATTTTAGGGATTTTATTTATTTATTATTATTATTATTATAATTATTATTATTTTTTTTTTTTTATGTATTAAATTTTTATACTTAATTATAAGCAAAGCCTTCATTGTCAAAAATCGAAAAAAAAAAAAAATATACATATATATATATATATAAATAGATGATGTGTGTGTACGAGTGTAAATTTTTATAAGAAATGCGTGCGTGAGTGCGTATGAGTATTGCAGTATTCCAGTCAGTAGTCATAATAATAATAATAATAACTAATTTTTTTTTTTTTTTAATATTTTTTTGTACCTGCTTTTTTAGTTTTTTTTTTTAAAAAAAAATAAAAAGAAGTCAAGTTTTCAATTTTTAATATCTACTCGTTGATGGCGTTTTTGCTATTATTATTATCATTATTATTATTATTATCATTCTCAGGTTTAACAAAAGGTTTCTGTGCATGTTTTGTTTTGTTTTCGAAAAGTAAAGTGATTATTGAAATGAAAATAAAGACAAAATTTTTAGGATTTTTTTTTTTTTTTTTTACGAAACGATTTTAGCATTTATATTATTATTATTATTATTATTATAACTAAAGAGTAAAATTGAAAGCTTGATTATTATCATTATTATTATTATTTTTTAACGGTGAAAATGAATACAAACAAAAATTTGTAAATTGTAAAGAAAATTTTTTTTATACGTGGGCCCCCTTATGGAAAATTTGTAAAATAATAATTGAATGTTTTTGTTGTTGTTGTTAATTAAATTAACGTGTGTGATTATGTGATTATTAGGCAAATAATAATAATAATAATAAATAAATATGTGAGTGATGTCGTTGGGGAAAAATTATTAAACGAAGTGAAAATAATAATAATAATAATAATAATAATAATAATATTAAATAATTAATTAATTATAATAATTTTTTTATTTTTTTCTTATGCGTTTAATCATCACAAAGAAAAAAAAAACTAAATGAATTTAATCGTTTTATTGATTTATCATTATCATTATTATTATTATTATTATTTTCTTTTTTTTCCGACGGAAAATTAAAAAGTGTGTGTGGGTGGGTGGGCGGACGCGGGTGGGCGTTAACACGGAAATAATATTATAATTAAATTATTAAATTTTGCCGTTAATTTTGCTGTTTTTTCTATCATATCAATGAGAATTGATACCAATGATTTATTATTTTCGATTCCAAAGGAATGAATGAATGAATGAATGATTGATTGATTGATTGATTGATCGTTTATAAATTTTTTCATGTGAGCGTTTGTTTAAAAAAAATAGAAAAAAAAAAAAAAAACAATTTTGACATAAATGATGGCTTTGCTTCGTAACTATTTGTGATATTAAATGACTTAAATAATAATAATAATAATTATAATTATTAATTAATTAATTAATTAATTAATTTAATTTTTTTTTTTCGTGTATGTGTTTTTACGAAACGAAAACTGAATTGCGTACAAATTAATATTGTTGTTATTACGGTGAATTTTTAATTTTAATTTTTTTTTTTTCTCTCATTCGTTATTCGCGTAAATATTATAAAGATTAGTGACTGACGTTTTATTATTATTATTATTATTATTATTATTATTATTTTATTCGTCGTTGTCGTCGTCGTCGTGTATTTTTATTTTTCCGGGGGGAAATTTTTCGCGGGTGATAAAATGAATCGTTTTCGTCGTGATTTTTTTTATTTATTTTTTATTTTTATTTATTCGCGCGTTTTTTATTCCTCCTAAATCGTTCGGACGTAAATATATATATTATTTATTATTATTATTATTATTATTATTATTATTATTATTATTATTATTATTATTATTATTCGCGTTATTCGTTATTTAGTCGTCGTCGTCGTCGTTTACGTTTATTTTTTTCGCTGTATGTTTAATGTAGTTAGATAAATAATAATAATAATTAATTTTTTTTTTTTTTTTTTTTTTTTTTCCTTTTGACGTTTGTTCGTTTGTTTAAGCTTAGGGAGAATGTTTTAGAATGATTTTATTATTATTATTATTATTATTATTATTATTAGAAAAATTCAGAATAATGCCATGTTTTTAATAATTTGTTTTAGGGAAAATTATTTAAAAAATAAAATAATTTTAATTGTAAGAAAAAAAAAAAGAAAATTTTTTTTTTTTTTTGCTCTCCCAAAGCTTGGAAACACAAATCCAAGATGGCGACAAACGTGGGGAAAAACAAAACAAAAGGAGCAAAAGAAAATTTTAAAAAATTTTCTTTTTTTTTTTTTTTTTTAAATATTTAAAAATTTGTATGAGAAAGAAACGAATGTCGGCATTAACGAGTTTTTTTTTTTTTTTTTAGTAGCATTAGTTACCACCGTTTTTAATTTGATTATTATCAATCGATTGCTTTTAGGTACGATATCGAACCTGAATTAATTTTCATTCATTCTCTACGTTTGTGCCGTTAAAAGTTAAAATCGTTTTTTTTTTTTTTCAATGTTTAAAAACTTGTGATCGTTTTTCCTTTGTGCGTGTGTGTGTGTATGTTTTTATTAAGCCTATTCCAAAAAATCGCAACAGCATTGCTTGCTAGAGAGAGAGAGAGAGTAAGGTACAGGCACACGTTTGCTTTAAATTTGTTTTTGCTACTATTGGCTACTACACGTGGGCCGATTTCTTAAAATGTATTTAATGTCACTTATCGCAAACAAATTTATGTAAACGTGTGTGTATGTGGGTACGGGCGTGTGCGTGTGCGTGTTTATACTTTTGGTATTACAATGTTTAAGCGTGGAAAATTTTCAAATGGGGGTCCTAGGGGGGAAAAATCGTCAGTTGCGTATACATCTCGGTATTAGTAACGTTAGGATTTCTCAGGGAGGTTTTTTCGTTTTTTTGCTTTTAAATGTCAATACGTGGATTTTTCTGGGGAGGGGAGGGGAGGGGAAAAGTAAATAAATAGAGAGGAAAACAATTATTTATCGATTGACGATTATTATTAAATTTAAAAATTAAATTAAATTAAATTGAAATTGTTTTTTTTTTTTTTATGTTAAAAAAAATACGAGAGAGAGAGAGAGAGCAAGCAAGGGATGTTGCATTAATGTGTTTCTATTATTATTATTATTATTATTATTATTATAGTTTGTTGTGACGAAAGCACAACACGTTGATCCCATCCTTATCCAGACGTCAGAAGTCTTCAACTGCCATTTATTTATTTATTAATTAATTTTTTTTTTTATCAATATCAATATCATTATTATTATTATTATTATTATTATCATTATCACGATTTAAGTTTTTTTTTTTTTTTTTTGTTCCGTATCGTTAGAATTGTATTAGTTAGGTATTATAATTAGTTTAAGAGAGTGAGTCTTTCAAAATTTTCATTTACATATGTGCGTATATGCACGCACGCACGCACACACATAAACATTGTAAAAACTCGTGTGTGCGAGCGTGTGCATGTACATATATATATATATATACGAATAGACGAAAATGATAATAATAATGAAAATGATGATGATGATGACACGCATGTCACGCATTATTGTTATGATTATTATTATTACTACTACTACTACTACTATTAACTATTATTAATTAATTAATTAATTGATTCATACCATATCATTGGTGTCCTTTTCGGTAGTCGAAGCCACTTAACAGGTGTTACACACATCGTCCGAAGTGGATGTAGAGAGTTTACATTGTCACACACGTGCACGCGCACGCACGTATATATACGCGTGCGTGCATGCGCGTGTGCGTATGTTCACATGTCACGTTAATTATAGTAATAATTTTTTTTTTTTTTTTTTTTAATCATTAATAATAATTATTATTGTTTATTATAATTTGTTCTATTCAAGTAACTGAAAGTCGTCTTATCATTATCATTATTATTATTAATTAAGGTCGTAAAATTATTATTATTATTATTTTGTTTTGTGATGTAAATGATATTTTCAGGGAAATAAATTTAAATCGGTATTCGTGTATACTTTATACTTTTTTTTAATTTTAAATTTTTTAATTAATTGATATATAATTGAAAATAAATGAAAAAGAGAGAGATATAGAAAACGATTAATTATTATTATTATTATTAGTAAATTTGCAGGAAATGATGATGATGATGATGATGATGATTGTATTTTTTTTTTTTTTTTTTTAAGGGCGACTTGAGTTACCTTTTTTTTTTTTTGTAATTGTGACTGGTAGAAATTTTGTTTTTTTTTTTTTGTTTAAATAAAATAAAATAATTAATTAATTATAGAATAAAAATATTTTGTTTTCGTAATACAACCTGATAAAAGTGATAATAATTGATAAGAAAAAAAAAATTTTGTGATAAGGGAAAATTTATTTTTCCTATGGAAAAATGTATTTGATTTTCTTTTTTTTTTTGTCGGAAAATTTTTATTATTATTTTTTTTTTTTTGTTTGTCGTTTATTGTATGTAAAATAGAAAATTTATATGAATGAAAAAAAAAAGGATGGAGAGAGATAGAGATAGAGAGAGAGAGAGAGAGTAATTAATTAAATAACCGGGAAAACGGTTAGTTTAAAAAAAAAAAAAGGAAGAAAAGAAAAGAATTATTCCAATCACAGGAAGTAAATATGGGTTCATAATGTTTTTTTCTTTCACAGTGGGAGGAGGAAGGGGAGGAAGAGGAAGAAGAGGAGGTGGAAGTGGAGGAGGAGGAGGAAAAGGAGGAACACGAAAAATTTTAATTTAATGAAGAAACAACATCTCCGCAAAAATTAGAATTTCAAATTGCGGGTTTTAAAAGTAAATCATTTGTAACGAAACGATCGTATTAATACGATTTAACTTGATTACTGTCGTTTAATATGATTAAGAGGCTTGTGCTTTGAAACCCTTGCATGTTTAAAAGCTCGCAAACAATCTATTACCCTCTCCTTTTTTACGTTTTATTCCTCCTTTTTCTATCTCTCTCTCTCTCTCTCTTCATCCTTCTTACAGAATCCACACCCTAACTTGGAGATGACTCCGCCGTTTTTCCTTCCCGGTCGGTTGGTCGGCCGTTCGGTCTTCCTTCGAATTTATTGCAGCCTTTCATAATTCTCTTAACAAAATTTTTCTTTTTTTTTTAACTGTAATATTTTGTGTAAATGGAAGTTGGGACGACTTTTCCAAGGGTTAGGGAAACTCGTTCGAGTTAAAGTTTGGTGTGGGGGGTGGAGGGTAAAGGGGGGAAAACGGGAAAATGGGAAAATAAATAATAAAAAAAATGATAAAAATTACTTTTTTTATTCTGTCCGGTTGTTGTTCTTGTTTGTTTGTTTTGTTTTTAATTAATACGTATATCGATCGATTATTAATTTTTAGCGTTTGTTTTATACAAAATGGAAAATTTTAAACGTCGCCATATTTTTTTTTTACTAAATTAAAATAATCCATCGTAGAGATTTTTTTTTTAAATAATAAACCAATAAAAACTAATCTGAAAACCGAATGACGTTTTTTTTTTTTAAAAATATCAACAAGAGTTTTATAAAAAAAAAAAGAGCAGAAGAAATAACAAAAACAACAAACACAAAAGTTTTTATTTATTTATTAAGTTAAATACGAATGAAAAAAAAAAAACGAGGGAGGAAAAAAAAAAAGTTTTGTGATAACTAATTTAATTACGATTTTATATACTAACGAGATTTGACATGGCGATTACAATATCCCCAATAAAAGATGACCGATGGTTTCCTTATATTTTCAATGTATCAAATTTAATTTGTTAAAATGTCTTCTTTTTCTTACTTTTATTTTTTTTATCAAAAATTTTATTTTAATTTTCGTATATTTAATATTTTCTTCCTTTTTTTTTTTTTTTTTTTAGTTTAACGTAAAAAGAAAAATTTTTCAATTTAAAATACATATTGAGAGTTCAAACGTAATCAAGTTTAAACGTTTGATTAACCTCTGCCTTTGGGATTCATACTGGAAAACTTTCTTTTTTTTTTTTTTTTAACGGGACTTTAATTCAATCTTATATAATGCAAAATTCATGGAACACATAATCCTGTCTCCGGGTGATATATTGGCTGCCCACAGATTACACTTCTCGACGTTCCCCATTCACATTTTCCTCTCTCTCTCTCTTTTGTACTTGAACCCCGACAACGTTTGTTTCCTTTACACAACAAACGGTCGAAATGTATTATTCATAATACAAAAAAAAAAAACATATACGCGTTTGTCGATAGGATTATTATTATTATTATCGTATTAATAACGCGGCGTGATTGATTATTAACAATAAGAAAATTTATTATATTGCTTTATTGTATTACACACGGTGGTGGTGGTGGTTGTGGTGATGGTGGTGGCGGTAATGGCCACGATTATTTTTTTTTTTTGTTCACCTATATAAAAACAAAAGGTAACGGAATTTACAGTCTCTCACTAATGTTACAAAAAAAAAAAAAAAAAAGAATCACAGAGTGGAATGAAAACAAAAAAAAAAAATGTCGTTAATTTTTTTCAAAAATTATTTCAAATTTTTTCCGTTGACATTTTTAATGCTTCTGCATGTTTTTTAGCTTTAAATCTTAAATCGGCTATGCTGCTATTTTTTGAATAAAGACGATCCTGATGAACGGCCGCAAGAGCAGCAAGTCCTAATGGATATTGTGGGCAAAAAACTAATGGAGAAGAACTCGAAGAAAAAGCAGCCGCTGCCGCCGCGTACTGGAAAAAAAAATGATGATGATAATGATGATGATGATAATCGGACGCTTTTTTTTGTAAGTAAAAATTTTTTTTTTAACTTCGTACCTGTTGCGCTGCTGCCGAAAACAAGGCCGGATCGAATGTCGAAAATCCTGATAATGATTGCATTTGATTATATGATGACGTCAATCGAATGGATGGAACATTTACGTAAGGTGCCACACGACAGGGTTCTAATGTTGTCGACACTGTCGCCGGTGTATGACTTGATACTATCATTCCTGCTGCTATTTAAAATTATCAAAAAAAAAAAAAAAAAAACAGAAAAAAAATCATGGGAAAAGAGTGTGAGAAGTTTAAAAATAAATAATTAAAAACAATTTATAAACAAAATTTAATAAATATACGAATTAATATAATTAAAATTTCATTTATTAAAGTTAATAAATCAAATTTCAAACAGTAATTAATTTATTCGAAAATAAAAAAGAATTATTATTATTATTAATTAAAAAATGAAAAAAAAAAAAAAACGAAATTGTGAAAAAAATTTTCTAATATAAAAAGTGACAAAATCTCTTTTTCCTCCATCTTGAAAATAAATAAAAATAAAACTTTTTCACTCCCTTCCCCCCCCCCATTATTTTATTATAAATAGTTTTAAAAACTTTTTATTTATATAAGTATTAATTAATTATCTCACGGTAACGGATATCCGGTTCGGTTTAAATAACTTTATTTATTAATTCGAAAACTTTATTTAAAAGTAGATAATTGTTTATTTACAAACGTAAACAATAAACAAGCGCGCGCAAATTTTATGTTTGCGACAAACGCGACAAACGCGCGACGTGAAAACAAAAAAAGCGGGAAAATAAATAAATAAATGTCACGTGATTTTATTACACGATATAAATGTATTAGTGAAAACGTCAAGTGGAAATCGGTGAATCGTTCGTTGGAAAAAATGAAAATTTTTATATAAAAATTTATGGAAAGGGAAAGAGTAATCGGAAAAGCGTTTAGGGAAAACGACGGGGAACCGTTGGTGATTGGGGAGGGGAGTGGGGGGGAGTGAAAAAACGAAAAAAAACTCACCTTTTTGCATTTGACTCTCATGTTTTCGACATTTTGCTCTACGATTTTGAAACCACACCTGAAAATCAAAAAAAAAAAAAAAAATGAAACAAAAGGAAATTTATATATATATATATATATATATATATATGTGAGTATATATATTTTATTCGTAATTGTGAAAGTGTAATTCAATTAGGTGACGGATGAAAGCGGATTTATAATTTATTTGTTAAATTAATAACAAACTCTGCTGGATGTTGTTTTAAAATTTTAATTTACAACAAACGTTTGCCTTGTCACTCGTACGAGGGATGGAAAATCAAGGGTTTTCTGCTTCTTTTGCGGTTTAAAAGTCAGCCCTTATTTAATAATAAAAAAAAAAAAAATTTTTTTTTATTTCGGTCGAGCGCGGTTTGACCTTTTTTTTTGTTTTCTTTTATAACTAACGGTCGCGTTTTAAAATTTTTTTTTTATGTAAAAAAAAAATTTTAATTGATTTAAAACGTAAATTTATTTCTTATTCGAATTAGTGAAAAGAAAGGAAAAAATTTTCTTCAATACCATTTGTTTCCTCGTTTTGTAATTACGTTAAAAATAATAATGATAATATTATTTTTATCTTTCGAATTGTGGCAATAAAAGAAAAACGTTTTTCACATTATACCGGGGGGGGAGGTTTTTTCGAAAGAAAACGTTCGTTCGAACTTTCTATTAAAAAAAAATTATATTAGGGACCTGGAAATTGAAGATAATGACCCATTTGTTCGATTAAAGAAAATGATAATGGTCCGTTATTCCCTTTTCTCTCAATATAAAGTAAATGGCATTTAACTATTTGTATTTATTTCACATTTTCTTTTTGTTTTTATTTTGGTTTTCTTTTTTTTCTTTTTTTTTTTTTAAATTTAATGGTTACCTGTACTCTTGCTTCGCTAAGTCCTAATCTTTGACTGAGTTCTTCTCTCATGAAAGCATCAGGATAATGAGTTTCGTCGAACAATCTTTCCAATTCGTTTAATTGTTCCAATGTAAAATTCGTACGACTTCTCCTTTGTTTATTTTGTAATTTAGACGATGAATGAGAATTCGTTTGTATTCCAATAATATGTCCATCTTCTCCATCTTGTTTCGTTATATCTAAATCTACGAAAAAAAAACAAAAAAAAAAAATTTAAAATAAACGCGAACATGCACTCCCAAACACACACGAAGGATAAAATGTAAAAATTAATTTTTTTTTTTTTTCATAAAATTTTTCTCCACGTTTTTTTTTTTTTTTTTTTTTTGGTTTTTCTTTCCCCCCTCCGTTTTGTTTCGAACCCCCCACTACAATTTTTTTTTCCCTTCATAATGAAATAAAATAATAAAAAGACGAGACGGAGGAGAGAAGGGGGGAGGGGGAGGGGGAAAAACTGATGAGATTTCAAGTGCAGCTAATCATTTTTCCAAGCAGTTTCCTAGAGAGATATATTTTTTTTTTTTATAGACGTGGTTCTTCTTCTTTTTCTTTTTTTTTATTCTCATTACTTATTTTCATGAAAATATAAAAAAAAATAAAAAGGATAGAAAAAAAAAAGAGAGAGAGAGAGAGAGAAAAATTCAATTTCAAAGCAGTAAAAGAGCAATATAACGTTTTGCATTTTACATTATGTATATATATTATTCAGAGATGTAGAAAACCATAAAAACCACAATTTCTTTAAATAATTAACTTACTACTATGCTTTTACACTACAAGATTTTTTTTTTTTTTTTTTCGTTGTTGCCTACCCTGAAATGAAAATAAAAATAAAATTTTTAAATAAACGTTTATTTTAAATTTTATTTTTATTATTATTTTTTTGTTTATGTGAAAGTCTATTCATCATCAAATACTCAACTCATCGTCTAAATTTTTTTCCTTTTTCTTTCCTTTTTTCCTTTTTTTCCCCTTCCTTTTTTTTTCCTTTGTGAAAATAAAATTAAATTTCGTGTGAGTTTTTCTTTTTTTAAATTAAAATTTAATATTACCGTATTCGTCGTGTATTCGGAATTTTCATTTAAAATCCGTTTTCCTGTTAAATTTTCCAAAAAAAAAAAAAAAAAAAATTTTTTTGTGTAACTTGGCAACACTGTATATATTCTGTTACGTAATCATTTTCTTTCAAAATTCTCTCGCTTTCTCTTACTTTCTTTTCCAAAAAAAAAAAACATATATGTATGGATAATTTATTGCATTCGCCATTTTATTTACGCGATCCTTTATTTATTTATTTATTTATTTAGAAAAAGTTATTATTATTATGTTTAAGACATCACGATTATTTATGTTTTTATTTTAATATATATGGCGATGCTTCTTCTTAAAAAGAATATTCGAGAACAAAAGAAAAAAAAATTATAAAACGAGTCATTTATTTATATTTTGACAAAGAGTTAAAATTTTTATATATTATTATTTTCCTGGCCATTTTTTTTTTTTAATCGGAAAATCGAGTCGGAAAATTAAGAAAAATAAATAAAATTTACACTTTTTATTTAATTATCTTAGATGAAGGTAATAAATAATTTTAAAAAAACTAATTAATAAAAGGTTGTGTCACCTGTATCTCGTAATTAATTTTATTTTTTTTAAACAAAATAAATTAATAAAAAAAAGCCCGGGAGGGGGGGGACGGGGGACGAGGGTGGAAAGATTTAAAGAAATGGAAAAAAAAAGGATTTTTAAACCTTTTCTAAAATTTAATTTAATTAATTAACGAAATATTTTATTTAAAAAAAAAAAAAAATTAAGGGAGAGGAGTAATCAAAACGTTTGTTTTAGATTTTTTTTTTTAATGAACGCGCATAACGAATGTTGTTTGTACGTTTGTTGTTGTTAAGCTTTTCCTTTCCCTTTAACATATTCTCTAATTTAAGTTTAATTCGTTTGTTAGATTTTTATTGCTCTTACGTTTTGTTAAGGGTTGGTTGGAGGGAGGGTGCGAAATAATACATAAATGTTTCAATTTGTTTTTTTTTTTTTTTTTTTTTTTTTGATTGAGCTCAACGAACCGGATTGATTTTTTTTGACAATAATGTATTGCCACGCAAACGGGAGAGGTGTGGGGGGAGGGAGGGAGGGAAACAAATTTAATTTTTTTAATTTTACGAATCCCTCATCATTATTATTATTATTTTAATAAATTTATTTTTTCATCTTTTTTAATTGTTTTCGAAACAAATTTTCCGGGAAAAAAAAAAAAATCAATAATCGTGAATCATTAATAAAAATAACCGAACGAACGTTTTCAAAAATTATTATTATTATTAAACAAAAATAATAATAATAATAATAATATAATTTTTTTTTTAAAGTAACGTTTAATTAGTTAATGTTTAAACCGTTTTTTTTTTTTTTTCTTAACGGATGTAAAATAAATTTTAATTAAGTAATAACAGTAAAAAAAAAAAAAAAAAATGTAAGAAAAAATTCTAATTGGAAAAAATTAAAAAAAAAAAAAAAAAAAAAAAAAAAAAAAAAAGGAAAAGAAAAGGCGGTTAAGTAAATCTTAATCCACTGTAGGGTTCCATAATTCCTTCGAGAGAAATTAACACAGGGTGGCGTATTAATAAACTGAGGGGGAGGAGAGAGGAGTGGGGGGGTAGTAAAATCCTGTAAGAGTGCAGTAAAATGCCCTAATTTAATTCCATTACCTTAATGAAGATACAAAATAAATTCGTGAATATTAACTAGTAAAATATTTAAATTCCCTTTTTTTATACTTAATATCCATCAATCTCGACAACTTAAAAAAAAAGGAAGGAAGGAAAAAAATTGTTTAATTTAATGCCCTGTATTTGCATTGTAAATAATAATAATAATAATAAATGATTATGGATTGAATGCATTAAAAAAAAACGACGTAGGTTCACAAAAGATTTGATTTATTTATATTTATTTTATTAAAATTATTTAATGGGTGTGTGTGCGTGTGTGGATGTGTGTGTTGAAATTCGACGCCATTTTAATTTTACTTAAGGTTTTTCCGGGGAGTTTTTCTTGCGGATAAAAAAATGAATAATATTTTCAAATCGAGTTTTTTTGTATATTCCGTTCGATTTTTTGTTTTTTTAAATGTCGCAAATCGTAACGGTTTTTTTTTTTTTTTCATTACGTAATTTTGTCGTAGGTTTCCTGACGGTAACAACAAAAAAAAAAAGAAAAATTTTTATCGTTTTAGATATTTTCTGACAAATTAAAAATTGGCAAAAGCTTGGGACTTAAATTGGATAATGTAAAATAAACATCTGTCTGTGTGCATTAAAATTGAAATGTTAGTTGACGTAGATTTAAAATTGTAAAACGATGATAAAATTTATTTTCTAATAATAATTTAAAAGGAACGACTCGCGGGAGTTCTATCGAATTACATTGATTGGATGATAGCATTAACGCTCCGTTCGACTCTCTTTTCCTTTCGTTTTTCCTACCCTCTCTCTCTCTCTTTAACAACCTCGAATATTTTTCCCTTTATTCCCTTCCGTTTCCTCTTCGTTTATCCCTTCTTTTCCCTCCTTCTCCTCTTCTTTCCCCCTTTTCATTCCTTCCCTTTTTCCTTCCTCTCTCTCGTTTTCCTTACCTCTCGGTCGGGTCCTCTTTTTTTTTTTTTTTTATTTTTTTTTAGCCCTTCCAGAGTTTTTATGCTCCAGCATCACTTGCTCACGTTCATTTTTTTTTTTTTTTTGTTTTTTTTTTTCATCCAGATTCTGGAAAATTTTGATTTCGATTTTTGTTTTATTTTACTTTTTCTTTTTTTTTTTGTTGTAGCCTTTTTGTTCTTTTTTTTTTCCAGGGAAAAACGTTTTGTTATCTTACTACTTTTGATAATTTCTTAACGATTTCCGTTTCCTGTTTTTTATTTACGATACTCAAACATTACAGTAGTGTTAAGTGTCCAAAAACTTTTCCCGTAAATGTAAATGGAAATGAGAAAAAGAAAAATTTTTACCACCACCTGGAAAATTTGTATTCGAATTCGTTCGTAAATAAATAATAAATTTTCATTTGTCGGGACGATTTTTTTTTGTGTCGTCTGCTTCCCGCGGGAATATTACGGTGACGTTATACCCTTAAAACAAATTTATTTGTAAATTTTTTTTTTTTTTTTTTTTTTGGTAAGAAGAAAATCTATCGAATTCGAATTCGCACGATTTAAATTTCGATTTATATTTTACCCAAATGACGAAATTTAAAATTTTTTTTTATTACCTAACGTTTCGAGATTTACAATTTTACCTTTTCTCTCACGCACACGCACACGCGTATTTTTTATTTTAAGGTCTGTAATTTACTTATTTCCAAACATTTTCCTATTAACAAACAAACAAACAAACGAACAAACGAACAAACATATCGTTTTTTTAAATTTTTTATTTTTCTTATACAAAAAAAAAAAATATAAGAAAACCTTATTTACCTATTACTTAAAGCTATATAAATCGATCATTTTATGTTGAGATAAAAATTTAATTTTCTTTTTTTTTTTTCAAAATTTATAACGTTTCAATAATGTGACGTAATAAAAATAATAATAATAATAATAATAATAATAATAATAAACATTTTATTAATTTGATTTTTTTTTCTAATTCCCCGAGGTGTGAGGAGGGATGTTGGGGGTGTGGTGGGGTGCGAGAGAGAGAGAGAGAGAGAACCGGGTTTTTTTCATTTCCTCCCGAATTTTCTTCTTTTCTTAATTTTTCTTTTTGTTTTTTTTTTTTTAAATAAATTTGGATTCGTTATGAAAAAAAGAGAGAGAGAAGAGAAAAGAGAGAGAGAGAGAGAGCAACGTTTGAAAAGTGACAATAAATGGGCATTACTATGACAAACAAGAGCGTAATTTAATTTTGTTTATTTGATTTTATTTCAGTTAAGGTGGGGTGGGGAAAATTTTACCCCTGGGATTCTAACGTTAAAATTCTTCCTTCTTTTAACTGATTGTTCGTTCGTTTACAAAACTCTTCTCTTAGACTGATTCACAAAACGACTGATTTTCTAGAACGTTCTCTTATTTTTTTTATTATATCTTTTACTTTTTCATTTAACTTTAATCAATTAGACAATTTTCCTTTTTTTTTTTTTTTTTATTACCTAACGATCGAGTTTTTCCTTTTACTAAATACTTTGGTTGTTTTAATGGATTTTTCCTTTTTTGGTAACGGCCAACTTTGATAAAATTTTAAAAAAAAATTTCCTTATTCATTTGGAGGTTTTTAAATATTCCAGAAAATTGGTAAAAATTTTCCAGGAGAAAGAAAATTTAATCATTTGTTCAGAAAAAGTACCAATTAAGGAAAAAGTGAAATGTTTCGTACCTTTTTAAGCAAATAATTATTATTAATGTGACGTAATTAGACGAGTAGGATAGACTAAAAATAGTAGCAGACTAAATTTCCGTCGGTTTTGGAAAAATTTTGATGAAAAATAATAATAATAATTATAATGAAAAACTTACTGTTTTTAGAATCGTCATCGTTTCCAACGTAAATTTTATTTCTAACAACATCATCATGCGATTCTTTTTTACATCCGGAATTACCGGAAGAAGATCTTGAATCGTCTGGATCCACAACGGGTGATACGGATGATCCTCGGATTGATATATCCGTCGGATATTTCGAATCCACCGCGGGCTCAATTTTTTCCTTATCATCCATATTTAATTGTATTTTATAAAACGTTGGAAAATTTCTTTCCATTGATTTAATTTTATTTTTATTTTGATCACCAATTAAATTAGCAACGTCCATAACGTTTGTTTTACTACCACTCGAACCGAATTTTAATTTTTTTTCAATGTTACCATCCATGATGATTTGATCGTTTTCCCGATTCCCATAATAATCCCCCGAATTCGTTGTTGTTTTTTTAACATCATCAATTTTCCGATTGTAATTATATAAATTTTCCATTATTTTCTTATGAGAATTCGTTATCACATCGACGACATTTTGTAAATTTCCCTTTTTTTCCGCATCCGTTTTTGGCGAAATCCTTTCCGACGGTGATTTCGTCGTAGAAATTTGAATCGTTTCCGGTATCGGATTCAACGGGATTTCCGTTTTTATAGTTTTTTCCATTTGTTTCTTATCATCATCATTATTATCACCATCACCTTCATCTCCATTGTGTGTATGAGTTTTTTTTTCAAATGTTTTCGATACGAATTGTGTGAGTTGTTCCATTATTTTATTTTCATCACATTTAAATTTTCCCCGATTTTATATATATATATAATATTAAATACTTTAAAAATTATTATTATTATTATTGTTTGTTAAAATTAAAAAAAAGAAAAAAAATAAAACACCGTAACGTTCATCACCGTTCCGTATGAAAATTTTCATTTCGTACTTGTGGGGGAAAAAAAAAAAAAAAAAATCTGTCGGCCATGACAGTTTCGTTTTGTAAGCTGGAAAAATAACAGGTGGAGCTTTATAGTCCCGCCTTTTATTTCTCATTGGTTAAAATGATTATTGATAACTCACCACTTAATTTAGAAAATTTTAATTAAATTATGGCCTTTGAAAAAAAAAAAAAAAAAATTGATTTCCATGATACTTTGACCCCGATTTACAATTTCTATACGATTCACACATAATATATATGCTATGCTTAAACGATTAATATAAATAAATAATAATAATACTAATGTTTTTATAAATTTAGGGCCTCGTTTATCATCATCATCATCATCATCATTATCATTATCATCATTGTCGTATTTCAACGTAGTTTTAACGAAAAAAGTAAAAATAAATAAATAAATTTTTTAGTACTTTGTAAAAATGATACAAGATCATAGAATAAATAAACATTTTTTTAGTTTTTTTTTTTTTTTTAAAGTTGGCAACGATATTTAAAAATGTATGCGTATATTGGGGGAGAGAGGGGGGGAAGGAGGGAAAGAAAAAAAAGACAGTTGGTTCTTTATTTGAAAAAAAAGCAAAGGTTATTTTCAAAAAAAAAAAAAATTTTTTTTTTCAATTCGAAAATAAAAATTAATGAATTTGTTTTATCGGCTTGGCGGAAGGAGAAAAGGATTTCGAACGATATAAAATCAGTTGATAATAATAATAACAATAATACATAATACATAATAATAATAATTTTTTTTTTTTTTTTGACTTTTTTTTTTTTTTTTTTCTTGTTAAAAAATATTTTCGTAAACGTATGTTGTATCGGAGGAAAACGTTGGACAACTTCAAAATTTTTTTTTACATTTCATGGGTTTGTTTTTACTTATTTTTTTTTTTTTTTAAATACTGATTTTTTCATTCGCGAAAGAAAATAGGAAAGAAAATTTATTTAAATAAGAAGAAAATATATAAAATCATCGTTTTAAAGAATTACATATTTATTTCGCTTGAAAGGTTTGTTATTAAAACATTTATTTATTTATTTTATTAATTAATAATTTGTAAAAAAAAAAAAAAAAAAAACGGTTGAGATTTTATTATTATTATTTATTTATTTATATTTTTCAAATCGTTGATGCGTTAAATTTGGTAGAAATTAATTAAATTTTTTTTTTGTTTACAAAATGATCGTAAATTAATACTGCTAGTAATGATAATAATAATAATAATAATTAAATTTTTAATTTTCAGCTCATAATTTATTTAAATCTTTGTTTTTTTCCAGCCGGATTTTACTACCAATTTACAATAATAATTTATTTATTTATTTATTTTTTTCTTATTTGAAACGAAAAATAAATAAATAATTTTTGTTTACGATAAACATACCCCCTCCCCATTTTTTTTTTGTTTTCGTTTTGTTGTTGTTGTTGTTGTTGCACTTTAATGTTTTCGTTCGAATTCCAGAATAAAAAAAATTTTTGAATTTTAAAAAAATTTTTGTGCGTAAACAGATATTCATTTATTTTATAATAAACGGAGGAAATGTAAAATTTTAACCATTTATCACGTCTTATAATTAATAATAATAATGGCTTCATTTCGGACCGGGTTCAAAATTATTGGTGACTTTTCTTTGAAGAAGGTGAGAATATTTAATTATATTAATTAATATTAATATTATTAATATTAATAATAATAATATTATTTATTTTATTAAATACGTGTAAGTTTATTTTTTCAAATCAATTTCAAATTTTTTTTTTTTTTTTTTGTAATATACTTATATGTATATTTTGGTTATGTTATTTATTTAAAATCGATGAATGTTTATTGAATGACCTTTTAACCTTTTTTTTTAATTATAAAATTTATAATAATTGTAAATGAAAGGAAAAAAAAAAAAAAAGTCTCCGTCATATGTAAAATGTTTATTTGGTTTCGACGCGGTAAAAAAAAAAAAAATCGTTATTAGAATTTTTTAGAAAAAAAAAAAAAAAAAAAAAAAAATTTTTTTTTGATGAATTAGGTGGAGTAGATAGAAAAATTTGTTACTTTTTTTAAGGGGCTTGGTCGAATTCGTAGTTTTAGCGAGGATAGAAAAGTAGGACGATGGTTACCGGAGGATCAATGGGCTGTGAGACAACCGGGATCCACGTGTCCCGATCCATGCGAAAAATCAAAAAAACCCCCCAAGCCATCAAAGTCTTGGCTTTCTGTCTGTAAAGACCCTGAAGTACCGTTGGAATGTGATATACGTCACAATAATTGTCCGCCACCGCCCGTCAAACCTGATGGACCATGGTATAGTTTAGATAATTTACTGCCGAAAAAAAAGCCATCGGAAAAAACTCCACCCCCAGAAAGCTGTAGAGAAAAATTAAAACAACGGGAGTTATGTCCAGAAGAGGAAGAGGTCTGTGAAAATATTGTAGATAAAACTATTCGAATAGATATACCGCCGAAACCCTCGGATTGTCGTGGCGCAAACAAAGAACCATGCCCTGCTCCAGTCATAACATTGTCATGCCCCCCACCAAAAGAGTTGAACTTAACGTTATGGTGTAGTGACCCTATTTATATTAGAGACAGAATCCCTCAAACATGTCAGAGTGATAAATTGCCTTATGAGGAATTCAGACCGAAAAAAACTTGGAAACCTGCTCCGTTTTCTTTGTCTAATAAAATTGAGCAATCTCAATGGCCCTCTTCGTGTTCCACTAGTCCGGTAGCTTATTCCGAATTTAAACAAGTGGAAATACCTAGGCCTTTATATACTCGTTATAAATCCGTGGAATTACATAATTCTAATTTTTTAATGACAATGATCGATGCTAAATGCCCTGAAACCGATAATTATTCACAACCCAAAACGGAAACAAAACCCTGCGTCGAACGTTGTCCGCCTCCCCCACCTTATATAGAATCAGTTAAAGAACCTCCGAAAAGCAAATGTCCCCCTGAAAAACCCTTTATAGTTGCCGGATCTTGTAAACCCGTTAAACTTAAAAAAACAACAAAATATACATTTCGGCCTAAGCCATCAAACATAATTGAAAAATGCATTCGTTTAAATCCTTTCTCTTCTTGCAAATGTGATGATAATTTACAATTTAGGGAGGAGGTAAAGAAAGAAGAAAGTAAACCTAGTCCGGCAAAATCCAAATCTCGCGATCCTCCAAAAGTTATAACGGGAACCCTGACGGATGAACCTCAAAGTTTTCAAGGTAGCGTTTTCCATTCTCACGATCCTCCACGATGGATGTACAACCTATGCAAACCAGGAATAAAACAAACACCATTGGTTCCGCCGTGCGAGACACGTCATAAAGAACCCGACTGGTGTTCCGAAACCGATGGGCTTAACTTTTATGATGACAACAATGAAGGTTTACGTCCGAAACCTCCTCCGGATCCATGTAAACCTGTGAAAAAACAAAAATTAAAACCAACAAAACCTCCAACGAAAACGGAAAATGTCGTTTTGGAAAGCAAAGGATCAGAAGAGAAATTTGTTTTAATGCCGGAAAAATATAATATTAGAAAAACGAGAAAGGATGATTATTCTGCGGATGTTTCGGAGATACCAACTTTTGAAAAATTTTTAGAAGTCCAAAAAGGTCCTTCAAAGCAAGGCAATAAATCTTATCCACCAATCAAAGAAAATATTTTATATGATCTACAGAGAATATGTCCAAATCCGCCATTCAATCCTGCAAAACATTTGACTCCTTGCGTACAACCGCCATCAACACCGGAATGTCCAAAGTCTTCAGGCTCCCGAAGAAGTTATTCAACGTTAACCCAGACAGTATATAGAAATTCGTATTACCCTCAGTTTTACAAAATTCAACATCGTACAGATTGTGGCGACAGCAGCGAAAAATGTAAAATTAAATCATTGCAACCGAAAAGAGAATGTCCGGAAAAGAAAAAGGTACGTACGCTGGAAAAACTAACTTTCGACATTTTTTTAAATTTTACTCCCTCCCCTCAAAACTAATTTTTTTTTTTTTTTTCTTAGCTTACGGATTGTACGGAAATAACATTACCCTGCTGTCCTAAAGCTAGAGTACCACCAAATTGTCAATTTCCAAGACCTATGCCACCATGTAAAAAAAAATTAGCACCCAAACCGGCTTTTTCCGAATGTTCGAAAAATCCACCGCCTTGTCCGAAAATAACAGAATGCAATTGTTGGGATATCAAAACTAAAAAGAAAAAATAATTTCTTTTTCTTTTTTTCTTTTTTTTTTTTTTTTTATTTTCGAAATATGGAAAATTCCGTTAGTAAAAAAAATGATAATTAATTTTTGAATCCGAAAAAATTTGTTTTTAGAATTCTAATTTTCTTTTTTTCGGGGGGGTTTTTTTTTTTTTTTTTATTATCGTTTCAGATATTTTGAAGAGTAAAAAAAAAAAAAAAAAAATGGCTGAGGTTAAAGCGAGCAATTATACGATCACAATCGGAATTTTTTTTTTTTTTTTGTTATAAAAAGGAAAATTTGAAGGCGCTATATGACGACGACATTATAAAACCGAAATCGATCCCCCCACTCTTCTATACTATTAACCAACCCCCCATTTAAGTTTTTCGTAAAAATGATGAAAACCCATAAAATTGAAAATTTTTTTATTATCTCTTCTTCAATTTTTAAATTTAAATTTAATTTTAATTCAAAATTCAAAAAAAAAAAAAAAAAAAAAATTTAAAGGCGTGACAATCAAAATGGAGCATGGCACGGTGTATAAAAAAAAAAAAATATTTTAGGATTTTCTTTTTTTTTTTTTTTTTTTTTTTTTAATTTAGTAAATAAAACCATGTAATTTTTTTTTTTTTTTAAATAATTTTTCTTATCCCACGTTTAAAAAAATTTCGTTAATGACCCGTTTAAAAATTATTTTTAAAGACGGGAAAAAAAAAAAATTTTTTGGGTTTAAAAAAATAATTCGAGGGTTTGTTTTTTTTTTTTTTTTTTTTTTAATTTAATTTTTTTAAAAAAAAAAAGGTTTGTTTTTAATCTGTATTAAATAAATAGATATTAATAAACATAATAATAATAATAATGATGATGATGATGATTTTTCAGGTTTTAAAAAATTCTAGAAATATTAAAAATACAAATTCCCGTGGTAAAAGTCAATACATAAGCAAAGTAAAATGTTCGACGCTTCAAACTCCTTCAAATTATCCAGGGAGTGAAAATAAAATTATGTTGGGATTAAAAGATCTCAACGACGAGGATTCTTTTTGCGAATATGAAAAAAAATCAGTACATTTAAAACAAAATTTAATTCCGAATAAGAAAAAAATGAAAGAAAATAACCTGAAATATTATCAACAAACAAATGATGATGATAATGGTAGTAGTACTAATACTAATACTAATAATAATAATAATAATAGTAATTCACAGAGCAACAGAATGTTTTTGGGTGAATCGGTTACACTTCATAAAAAAAACGAATCAACTAAAGGTACCGATTTGGGTAGTTGTTTAAGTCAATGCGAACAAGAAAATTCAAAAGCATTTATTGGATCTTTGGGCTCGTGGATCAACGATTTTTTCAATGGTAAATCTTAAGGAAATTCAATTTGAATTCACGAATAAAATAATAATAATAATTATTATTATTACAGTTCAAAATAAAAGGCCGAACACGGAACCGAAAATAAAAACGAAAACATTTCTAGAAGAAACACTGTGCGACGAAGACACGGAATATTTTAAATCTATAAACATATTAAAAGAACAATTTAGAAAAAAACTTAAAAGTAAAACGAGCATACAAATTTTGAACGGGGATAAATTATTACATTTTAGTTTTAACGAAAAAACTCCAAAGAAAAAATCAAATTCGATGTTTTTTACAAAATTATTAGTACAAAAAGGTTCAATTGATAAAACAAATGGTGGTTCAACACAAGAAGAAGTTGAAGAAGAAGAAGAAGAAGTCCCTGATTTTTTAAATGCTCCTCCTCCTGCTGCTGCTCCTACCACTACTGTTACTACTACTAGTACCACGTTGGAACCGGCTGGAAAACCGAATGATGAAATTTCAATGCAATTATACAGATCGAAAAACAGTCTGGATTTAAGTCAATCCGTAATTATTCGTAAAAAATCAAATAAAAAAAAAAGGTAGGTAAAGAATATTATTAATAAATTAATTAATTTTTTTATCCATGGATTTTATTATTTTTAATAGGTCGAACACGGAAATATTAGACGAATTTGGTTTTCATTCGTCTAAAGAACTTCCTAAAAAATTACTTTTAAACGTACGTGACCAAGATAAAAGAACGTCGCAACTTTACAAGGCCATGCAAGTCGGAGTTCAAGAAGCACAAAGAAAGAGTAAATCGTATCAGAATAGCACGAGGTGTTACACTACAAATGCCACCATGGCGGACAGCATAGAAAATTTTAATGCGCCTAAAGAAAAAAAAGAAAATGTTCTTTCTCTTTCTACCGGACGTAGAAAAGTACTCGCGGGATTCACGAGAGACAATTCGACGTACGTTAAAGTCAGACCGCAGAAATCTGTGAACGTACCTTTTGAAACTTCAAAAACAGATTTCAAATTGTCATCAGACGATTTGGTAAAATATCTTATGAAAAAAGTCAAAGCCAATCATAAACCGGTGAAAATAAAAAAGAAAGCAATCAACGTGGGATCAGTAACACCGACTGCGATGACTTCGGCACATGCGACTATTTCAACGAGTTTCGTACCTGCTACGGCACAGAATAAAAGTAAATTCATGCAATCGGCGACAAGTTCATTGGTGACGAACGTATTGTCGAAAAAAGAAAATGATTTGTTGTTAACTATAAAAAACAATGCGCGACATTTGGCGGATAAAAATGAATCGTCTTCGAAACCGTGGGTCGTCAAACGTGAAAATGGTAGGTTGGAAACGAAAAGAACGTCAGCACAAAATAAATTCGATAAGAGTTCTTATCTCTCTGACGACATAAACGAAATGAAAGACAATTTGCTGTTGGATAAAACTACGAAAAATTCAAAAAAATTATTAATAAAACAAGATGCGAGTGATAAATTTATAAAAAGAGAAGAAGTCAAAAGTATGCTTTCGAAAATCGATTTCAAATCGGAAACATATAAATTAAATAAACACAAACAAAAAGAAATGAAAAAAAAATCATTTCCGGCCAATGTTGGCGGTGATTTAACCGACATATTACATATTGATAATCCAAATGCTAGGTTTCAACTTCAACACGAACTATTTAAAAATAGTCCGAGAAATTTCGAACAAAGCCCCAATTCAAATGAAGTCGAAGAAACATACGTTGACAATGATGAATCTAAATTAAATTCAGAAGTTGGTAGTAGTGGTGGTGGTGTAGGGTCACCATCGAAAGAATTAGCCGTTATAAGTAATAATTACGAATTGATACCGCAACCCAACGATAACGATCCAAAAGAATTATCAGAAATATCAATTAATAATAAAGAAATTTTTAATT
Organism: Pediculus humanus corporis; assembly: GCF_000006295.1. NCBI lineage: Eukaryota > Metazoa > Arthropoda > Insecta > Psocodea > Pediculidae > Pediculus > Pediculus humanus. The sequence continues at coordinate 236,097 of NW_002987312.1, read as the reverse complement.
TAAAAAATTCTGATTGTTTTAATATCGATGATGAAACGACAACAACAATCGGGAAAAATTCAATTCCGGATATAGATATTAATGATAATACTAATAATCATTTATTACAAAATGATAATTCGAAAGATTTATTGGATCTTTCCCCTTGTTCGCAACCGTTAAACGATATATCGAAATCGAAAGACAATTTCGATTCTTTTAAGGCTGCTTTCGATGATAATAATATTGTGACCGTTAAAACGGAAGAATTTCCTAAATTCAAAAGAAGGTTTTCGGAAAATTTAGCAAACGAAGTTGCTAAAAGAAAATGGCCGATCACTCAAAATAAAAGTCATAATTCTAATGTTGTTCATAATGTAAAAGCGAAAGATTCGAATAGAGAAAAAAAAATAAATAAAAGGAGAGACAAAGGAAAAAAACATGAATTAATTGTTGATGAATTAACTGATATTTGCGGTTATGATAAAACTAAAAAAATTATTTCGAATTGTGATGAAGAAACGTAACATTTAAGTTTTGGACTCGAAATTACGTTAGTTTATTTATTATTTTTTAAAATAACTTTATAAATTTTGATATTAATTATTTTAGGAAATTTTTTTTTTTTAAATTCTTATTAAGGACTTTTTAATTTTTTTTTTTTTTAAATTCTTATTAAGAACTTTTTAATTGTTTTTTTTTTTTTTTGATAAATCCTTTATGAAATTATTTATGACAAGTTAATTATAATATAAATTTTTTTTTTTTTTTGCAATATTGAGTTTTTATTTAAATTTCGTCTGCTTTTGGGATGGATCACCATAAATATAATAGATACTTCGAAGGGGCCGAGAAAAACGCGCGGGATAGATTTTTAAACGACATTAGTTAGTACGCATTTACGCATTTACGCATTGTGCGTTCTTAACGAAGGTTTTAAAAAGGTTAATGAATAAATTTATTTTCCCTGGGGTTGCCAAAAAAAAAAGTACGCCATTAAAGTTATTGATTGTAAATTGTCGCCAAAATATCAAAACTGACATTGACTAATTACACGACAAACAGCTGATATTAATACAAACAAGTTTAGGAGGGAAAAGTGTTAAAAATGTGTTATAAGTAATCTTTTATAAAGAAAAGTCATCATGAATTTGTTTCAGTGTAAAATCAGTTCTTTTACTAAGTTAAAAAGTGATAATTTTAGAAAAAATTTGTACGAAAAAGAAAACTCGAGTGATAAAATTATAACAGAGTTAGTATTTAATAATTAATTTTTTTTTTAACTGGTTTAATTATGATGCATTATAAAAAAATTTCTTTTTACATTTTTAGTAGTTTTGTACTTTCCTCAAAAACTGGACAAAACAAAACAGATAATTGCATGAAAAAGGTGTTGAATCACGCAAATTATGTAATTCTGTAGTATAAATTACAGTAAATGCAACATTTTATTTTAAAAATTTTAATTTATAGGAGTCCAAGTGACAAATCTCTATCTTCTGATCAATATCATATAGATGAAGCTAACTTTTGGGATGATGATGATAGCAATGACATATTTGAAATGCCGAAAAAAAGGAGTAAAGAGAAGAGTCCAGTTTTGATGACATCTCAAGTGATGGAAACTAAAATGTTAAATAATGTGGAAAGTACAATTTTAAATTCATCCAGTGAAAGTCAGAGTAAAATTCCAGACAAAGATGAATGTTGTTTCGATTTAGATTTCGAATCTGACTTTTCACTCGAAATCGGATGTGATAAAAATGATACTTTAGAAAATTGTAAATCACCAACTTTTGATTTACCTGTGAATCCTAGTAAACTCAGTAGTAATTCTTTTGTAGAAAGTCCAAAATTTGAGAAATCAAAAAATTTAAATTTAAATTTTTCTAATGTTGAATTAACTGAATCGAATAATGATAGCCTAAATTTAAATTCTATACAAAAAGATAAATTGAAGCCGATAGGAATAAACAAAGAAACTGGAATGTGGTTGAGTAAAATGATAGAAAATGAAGCTTTTCAAAATATTTCAATGGATACATCGGAAGAGACTCTACAAAATAATTTATTATTTTTAAATAAGTTATACATTGAAATATTAGAGAAAATAATGTCAGCTTTTGAAAGTTTACCTTTAGAAATGCTAAAATGGTTTCCTGATTTTGATGCTGATATATGTGTCACTTTAAGAACGACTAAAAGAAGAGTGAAAGCTATAATTATAAAAACAGAAAATTTATTGAAAAAAAAATCTGCTTTCGAATCTTCCACTGATTATAACTTAAGTAAATCTTCATTACAGCCTACAAATTCATTAGATGTGTCAAATTTTTCTTTAAACAGTACAAATATTTCTGAAAATTTTCCAGTCGGAAATGAAAATAATTCAAGATCATTTTTTTCTGAAAATGATTACAATCAAGAGATTCATAACGTTTCAGCTCATAACTCTACATCGACTCAGTTGGGTGTAATTGATTATACTGACATGTTATACAAATCTCCAGATAAAACAGCAGCAATTGAAAATGCTTCTAAAAATTCGAGTGCATCTCAAAGTAATATGAAAAATGATTCTGCACAGTTTAACGGTTTGACTTATCCACATTCGCAAGATTTAATAAAAATGTTTCATTTAAAATTTGGACTCAAAAGTTTTCGAACAAATCAACTTCAAGTAATGAATGCTGCTTTATTAGGTCATGATTGTTTTGTACTTATGCCTACAGGAGGAGGAAAATCATTGTGTTATCAATTACCCGCCATAGTTTCACAAGGAGTCACTGTTGTTATATCACCTCTCAGGTCGTTAATTTTGGATCAGGTTACAAAACTTGTGACATTAGATATAAAAGCCTGTCATTTGTCAGGAGATGTAAAAGAGAGTGAAGTTGTTGACATATACAGGAAATTAAACATGCCCGAACCGGAAATAAAGCTTTTGTACGTGACACCGGAAAAAGTAGGAGCGAGTACAAGTTTAAGAAATATTTTTTCGAGATTATATAATCGAAACATGTTGGCCAGGTTTGTCATCGATGAAGCTCATTGCGTGTCCCAATGGGGTCACGATTTCAGACCAGATTACAAAAAATTAAGAGAACTTCGGGAAAATTATCCTAATGTAAATATAATGGCATTAACAGCGACAGCAACACCTAGAGTTAGAATCGATATTTTACATCAGTTAAAAGTAAAAAGTCCAAAATGGTTTCTGTCTAGTTTCAATAGATCAAATTTATGTTATGCAGTGAAAGAAAAAAAAGGAAAATCAACTCTGAAAGATATTGCTGCTTTAATACAACAGGAATTTTCTCGAGACACGGGTATCATATATTGTTTTTCTCGAAAGGAATGCGAAGATGTTGCAAGAGATTTGAAAGTACACGGTATTGGAGCGATACCCTATCATGCAGGTTTAAACGACACCGAAAGGACAAAGGCTCAAAACCTGTGGATGAACGGAAAAGTAAAAGTCGTTTGTGCAACGATAGCTTTTGGAATGGGCATTGATAAATTGGACGTGAGATACGTGTTTCATTATAGTTTACCCAAAAGTATCGAAGGATACTATCAGGAATCTGGTCGAGCTGGACGAGATGGAGAAAAAGCCACATGCATACTTTATTACTCATACAGAGACAAACATAGAATGTTGAAGTTGATCAACATGGATCAATCAATGTCAAACATGGCGGCGAAAAAAGTACACATTGACAATTTGTATAGAGTTGTTGCTTTTGCGGAAAATGTGACTGATTGCAGGAGGAGTTTGCAATTGAATTATTTCGGTGAAAAATTTGACCGGAAAGTTTGTATTGAAAACAGAGAAACTGCTTGCGATAATTGTCTACAAAAGGGTTTCTACGAAACGGTGGACGTTACCGCAGAAAGCAAAGCTATCGTGTCCGCCATTAAAGAAGTTTGCGGTCCAGATCATCAGAAACATTCGAATTACACGATGCTCCATTTTGTGGACATCTTCAAAGGAACGGGTATGAAAAAAGTCGAGTCTGAGGGACACCAAAATTTACCATTGTGCGGAATGGGTAAATCCTGGCAAAGACTGGATGCGGAAAGGTTAATTAGAAAATTAATCATGGAAGAATTTTTAAAAGAGAGAATCATGGTGAAGGACGAGGGTATGACTTGTGCTTATTTGAAATGCGGACGACGGGGAGATGAACTTTTAAAGGGAAACGTGAAAATAATGTTCGATATTAAAAAATCGAAGAAAAGTACTCCGGGAGCCAGCACGTCGAAAACAACGAAAACTTCTGTCGATCCAGCCATTTTGGAAATACAAGAAAAATGTTATACCGAACTCATGGATGTCATTCGTGGGATCGCAAGTTCTCTCAATTGCAATCCGAACGCAATAATGAACGTTCAAGCTCTTCGATCCATGTCTTACAATCTACCTGAAACTCCCGAAGAAATGTTTTTAATTAATCACGTGACAACGGCTAATTTTGAAAAATACGGAAATATACTTTTGGAAATCACGAAAAAATACGCGGAAGAAAAAAAAGCTATAACTTCCGTACCGGAAGTCAATTTCCCAGACGAAGATTTTTTCACGGAAGATGAACCGTGGTCGACCGAAATACTCAACGATAATAATTCTCATGAGGATACGGAAGTAACTTTTTGCGGTAAGGAAAAAGGAAATAGAAAAAGGAAAGGGACAAATTTTCGCAAATGGTCAAATACGAAAAAATGGAAAGGATCGACAAATAATTCGAGCAAAGGAACGACGAAATCTAAATCGAAAGGAAAAAATGATTTTAAAGTCGCATCCGACGGATCGGGAGTCACGACATTTTCCGGGGGAGGAGCATTTTCCAAACTTATGGAATTACCTACGAGTAAAGATCGAGGTTTTGCCAGACCTAAAGTCCTTTTAAAAAACCTTTGAATTAATTTAATTTAAAATGTACATATATATATTTATTTTTTAATGTTGTGTATATTTATTGAAACTTTAAAAAAAAAAAGCAGAAGCAGAAGAAAAAGGAGGAAAAGGAGGAAAAATCAAAGGACAAAAAAAAAAAAAAATTAAAAATTAAAAATTTTATTTTTTACCGTACAGTATTCAATTGTTAACAAATATTATACAAATAAGTATCGTTTACATCAACCATTTTTATCCAATTAATTATTTATTATAATAAAATCCTCATTTATTATTATTAATATTACATTGTTTATTAAAATTCATTTTACATAAAAAAAAAAAAATTAAATAAAATTATTGTATCTATGTATTTTATGGCATCGTTTTTTAAAGTGGGAAGGACAAAAAAAAAAAAAAAAAAAAAACAATTTTTTAAAAATGATTATTATTGATTCCCGCCATTTTTTTTTTTTAAATTTAAATTTTATGTACAATTAAAAGGTAAATTGACCATTTAAAAAAGTAAATGTGTCCCGCTACTATCAATTAATTAGATAATAAACCGCTAATTAAATTTCAGGATTCGGATAAAATCTCTTCGATGGTTTTATCATCGTGAAGAGGAGAATGATCGACGGATAATGCAGACTGACTCTCCAGAAACTCTCTCAGTTCGGATTCCAGATCTGGAACGGGAGGTTCTTGCACGATGGCAGCCACTCCGAGAGCTTTTCTAACGCTCGCGACGGGTGCTATAGCTTCCGGCGGTAAGCGTTTACTCATTTCCGATAAATTGTCCGTTACTTTATCCGCTAAATCTATTTCCGTTTCCGAGGGTCCCGGTATGTGTGCCAAATGGGGCGGAGGCGGTTGACTCAAACGCTCGTTTTGCACTTTGTGTAATTTTTGTATTAAATTACACGTGTCGTCCAAACGATCTTGCATTACGTCATCAACCCCAGGTAATTCTTGTTTTCTTTTTCCTTCATTTTCTAAAATGCGAGATCGTGTTAAATTTAAACACAAAAAGTTATTACCAAAAAACATTTCGATTGAATTTTATTTAAATTACCAAAAGCATCCAGAAAAGATGTATCTATCCCGAGTTCGGATAAAGTTCTGAGACTTTTAAAATCCACGTTTACGTTAGGCGGAGTTTGAGGGGCGGGAGGTTCCATCAATTGTCTTATTCTTTCTTCTTCTTCTTTTAATCGACGTCTGTCTTCTAGAACGCGTTTCGTTCGTCTATGATCTCCTCCCGTCATTAAATCCAACAAATTATCGACCATGGTTAAAGCATAATCGCAATCCTTGGCAAAATCTAAAATGCTGAAAAACTCAAAAAATACTTAGCCGTGGGGCACCGGGGGGCATAACCTTAAATTCAAATTCGTTTACTTTTGATTACCTTTCTGCGTACTGAACGGATGTTTCATCCCCATACGTTTGATAAACTAAATCCGATTCTTCTTTTGTTAAGTTGGCAAAAGTGGAATCGTACGACGGTGCATACGAACCAAACGCTCCGTAATATAACGGCTTAACTGTTTAATAAATTTTTGAATGTAAAAAAAAAAAACTTTTAAAAATAATAACTTTAATAATAATCCAGAATTTTTTTTACCAGCTTTTACTAAATTTCTCCTGTCTTCTTTAAAGCCTTGAAGTTGACCTGTTCCGTGTTGCAATTTACCAATGAGGGATCCCAGCAAAACGGGACGTTCGTTTGTACCGGGAATGACGCCGTCGTTTGGAACTATTATGTTTAAAGTTGTCGTGTTATCCTTTTTCTGCCTTAAAAATCCCATGCATCCAGATTTACCTTTGGCCAATTTTCTCGCAGCTTCTTTGGCTGCATTTTGAACTTGTTTTGCAATTTGTGAAGGAGTCAAATAATCCGGTATCGCTTCAAATTTCGTCCTGAAATTTTAAAAAAAAAAAAAAAAATTTGAAGACATGCCTACTAATAAAATATATTTACAGTACAATAATATACACACTTTGGCATTTCTTTAGGTTCTTTCGATTTGATCTTTTCATCAACCTGTTCATTTTCTAAATCATCTTCTAATATTTCAGGTTCAGATTCATCTTCGGGACTGATATCAAAACCAACTTGCTCCGATGTAATGTCAGACATGAAAGGAAGTACAGATCTCAAAGGTTTTATTTTTTCCGGAGACAAAATTTTCATTCCATGGTGTAGAAGTTTTCTGGCTGCTTTGTAATAAATGGTGTCCTGATGATTGTAAGTCATTGCATTGTTACACATTAATTTAAAATCGCCCTGAAATGATCCATTTTGTTTTTTTTTTAAATCATAATAATAATACTAACAATAATAACAATATAATTAAAATAACACATACGATAAAGTCGGATAAAGTGGAATACAAATGATCGTCTATTTTTTGTTTGATGGTGCTAAAATCCATAGGTTGTGTTATTATATTAGAATAACCTGGTGCGAAACTGTCAGTGACTGGCCATGCGAAAAATTGCTGAGGATCTTTTTTTTCTAAAAGTTTTAATAAATAATCGAGCAATTTAGATAATGGAGTGTGTTCTAATTTTTGCCTCACAACACAAGTTCTTTGTTCTCTGGCTTCTGAACGAGGACTCATGGGAGGTCTCGGAGAAATTGATTTTATTAAAGGTTGCTCTGTTAATTTAGTACTCGTAACAATTACTGGGGGAATTATACTAGTTTCTAAATGTGGTTTTTTTATTACATCAATGCATGAGTCTTCTCCTAAACTTAATTCGTCTAAAGTTGATTCATCATGAGTTCTTTTTTTTTTCTCCTGTAAACAATATACGATAATATATTTTTAATCGAATGCACTATCGATTTAATATTATAAAATGATATGTAAAATAACAATTTTTTCTTGTTCAGATATTTACCTTGTGCCTATGTTTGTGTTTTTTTTCATGTTTTTCTTTATTTTTTTCTCTTTCTTTCTTTTTTTTTTTCTTTTTAATTTTTTTGTGTCTTTCGCTGTGAGACCCAGAAGTTATCGAAGCTAATGATAAAGATTCATCTTCCCCCTGAGTCAAGCATGTTTTACTGCTTTGAATACTTCCAAAGGTCATAGGAGATAAAGAATCATTACTATGTTCTGGAGTTGAAATATTTCCACCAACTTTTAATATAATTTTTAAACCTGGCGGTCTTTCACTACTTGAAAACTCTAAAATGAATAAAGCTTATTTAGCAAATAACAGAGCTTTGAAAAATAACAATTTAAAAATTTACGTCACGCATTTTAGTGTATATACATAAGTATATATATCAAAAACTATTTTTACATACAAATATTACATTTAAAATACTTTTAACAATTAATTTCATTGTTAAATTATCTAAATACAAACACATTTGCCGGTAGGTTACGCTTAATGTTTACTTTTTAAAATAAACACCCATATATATATTGATTTTAAAAATGAATAGTAAATTTAAATTCATATTTAATTACCTTCACTTCTATCTCGTTTTTCTGATTTGTGCTTTTTATGCTTTTTTAAACCCATTTTATAAAAGGCATTAAATGCCAAAAACTATAACGTTGATATAAGTGTATATATATAAACATCCTAAAAAAGTTAGTTTGGTAGCACTTCACGGGTAACAACATAATGTTTTTCTAGTAGGCGGTGACTTCAGCTGTTAGGTGACAGTTGATATTTGTTTTGTTAATGTTGAAATGGGATAATAAGTATTACGAATACTCGGGATATTTAAAGATGTTTCAAGGAATGGAAACAGACTTGGATGGCTCAATAAGTGTATCTCATCACGAGTTAGATAAGAAAAGTGATGATTCTTACGAATTTTCATTCTTTGACCGTCTGCCTATTGAAATATTTTTGCATATCTGCTCTTTTTTAGAGGTAAAAGATATGGTATTAACTCTTAGTAGGGTATGTAGAAGGTTTCATAGCATTTTGGGAGATGAAACCATTTGGAAATGCTGGATCGCTAAGCGTTTTTGTTCTAGATACCCTATAAGTCCCGTTGACACTGATTTTAACTGGAGAGGAGCTTGTTTTGATATTGAAAGGGAATGGAAATTGTGGGAAAATAAAGATCAAAATATTAAATACATTAATGTAAATGACGTACATATATCTTCTTGCGACGCTGTTTTATTTATTAATTCGGGTACCCATTGTATTACTGGCTCTCGGGATCGTAGCATGGTTTTATGGAAGCCTTTATTAATGACTGAAAGACCATACCAATTTACTCATCATCAAGTAGCTCATGAGGGTTGGATTTGGAGGCTTATTTATGTAGATAATTTATTGTATTCATGTTCTTGGGATAATACTGTCAAGTCATGGAGTCTTGAAGCAAGCAGCTTTCAACATATATCCACATTTAGGTTTATCTTTTTAAAACTTTTCTATTCATTAAGTTTAATTTCATAGAAATATGAAAATTTTATAGAATAGTTTTTATTTACAGTTGTGCTACTCCAGCGCTTGCTTTGACTTCACTTAATAAGCTCATAGTTGCTGGAGATTATGGAAAGACTGTCTATGCATTTGACCCCAGAGCTAACAAAGAACCTCAGTTCACATATGTCGCACATTCGAGAGCTATATTAAATTTAGGTTTGTGAAATGATTTTGTTATGGTCACTAAAAAATTTTTTTTATTTACATTCGGTTAAAATAAAACATAAAATTTTTAGGATCAAATGATACAGATATAATTTCTGGTAGTGAAGATAGATCAATAGTAATTTGGGACAGTCGTAATAAAAGTGTTAAAGAAAGAATTGAGCTTAGCAAAATATCATACCCGAGTTCTTTAGAAGTTGATGGTAAAAATATATATGTGGGTGATAGCAAAGGTCCCATACATGTTTACAGTACACAAAATGGAAAAACTTCACTGATATCCGATTTTGAAATTGGTCACACTAAAGCTGTATCGATAATTAAATGTGGTAGGGGATATCTCATTACTGGCTCTCTTGATGGAACAATTAAAATTTCACTGCCTACAAGTCCTCCACAAGCTATAGCTACAGTTAGAAGTGTGGGGGGACAAGTTGGTGGCGTAAGTTTATTTTTCACATACATTTATTTATTTATTTTTTATTTTTTTTTAGCTTCTTTTTTTTTATTTACGTTTTCCTTTTTTTATTTATTTATTTATAGCTTGACTATTGCAATGGCATGTTGGCTGCTGGATCTGCCAATTGTGTTGAATTTTGGATTTCTAAAGAATTATTTGACAATTAATTAAAATTTTTTATATCTATATATTATTTTTACCGATTGCCAGTATTTCCCATAATCTATAATATTTTCGAATTTTTTTTTTAAGTATCTAACAATTAATTGTTTTCTCTCTCTCTCTCTCTCTGATCATTATTAAAAATGATATTTTTATTAATTATTAATCAACCAGTATATATTTGACAAAATAAACAGTGGTAACATGAACAAACTAAATTAAAATTTTATTATTCATTCATTTTAACTATTTATAGTTATTCCCAAAGGAACTATAAACGTTTTAAATAATTTTTTTTATAGTATATATACATTTTTACAAAAAAATTTTTATAGAATTTTTTTTTTTTTCTATACTCTATGTGTATAACTAATTTTTAATTAAATTATAATTGTTATTAATGACTGTTAATTAATATTATTATTATTATTATTACCGTTTAATAAGACTTGCACTGTGATTCTTTTTTATTATATTATTATTAATATTCAGGTGTTGGATTTTAAAAAAAAAAAATTATTTTTTTTGATAATGGTTACTTACTAGTTTGATAACTGTTTAATCTTATAAATTATTTATAAGATTAAAAATAAAAAAATTTTTTATATTTATTGTTTCTAACAACCAAAGAATTAAAATTTTTATATATTTATAAATTTATTGATAAAAACATTTTTTTTAATAAAAATATTTTATTTATATAAAAATAATTATTTATTGATTAATTTTTCATATTCTAAAAAAAAACATTAAAAAATTTAAGTTTCGAAAAAAAAAAATTTATCGAATAAGGATAAACTCTCATAACGAAATAGTTTTATTATTATTATTATTTTTAAAAATCAAATAATTCTATTAATAATACCAAAAGAACATTCTAGAAACTCAATTTTATTCAAAATAAAAATAAAAATTGTGAAATGATAATCACTACGACAGAAATACTAAAAACAAAAGTAAATATGATATAAACTTAACATTTTTTTTTTTTTCTAACTGTATTTAGGTAACATTAGTAAAAGGTAGATTAATTCAAATCTATTCATGAAAGTAAAACATCAGTTTTGGCATGATAACCAGGTATTCTTTTTTCATGAACTGTATAAGGTTTCGCATGATCACCATCGGAATGATATTCGACTAAAAATGGCTCTGACATAAGTGAAGGTTTGAATTGTTTTAAAAAATAAATCCAACATTCTACTTCTTTGTTTGTCTCATATGTAGTTGACTCAGTTGATGAAATTGACTGAATGAAATCAATTTCCCTCACATAAAAATATGGATGATCTTCTAATGTGTCTAATTTAAACAGCATATGGTCATCCACTTCATAAATTTCACCGATAACATTCTAAAGCGGTAAGAAAACAAATTTTTTTTTTTTTTTTTAAATAAAACAAAATTTTATACTAGGAGTAAAAAATAAATAAAATAAACCTTACTTCACCTCTTCCTGGACTATGCAAAAGAAATGGAATGTTATATTTAGATGCTATGACAAGAGGATATTTTTTTATCGTTTTTCCTTTTCCCAAAAACTTTGAATAACCATTATCTTTGAGTTGAAGCCAATGATGATTTGGTTCTCCTCTTTTTAAAGTTCCATAAACAAAAACAGTATGTAAATTCATACCCTAATGATAATAATAATAAAAAATAAAATTTTACCTTCATTTTTCAATGAATGATAACGTTACATAATTGTGTAAATGAAGAGAGATTTTTACAATTTATTATTATTATTATTATTGTAATTCGTTAAGACAAATAATTTGTTTAAAAAAATATTAAAATACCTTATTAATGATAAATTTTAATTGAAATGGAAATCTCATTGTTTAACGTAAAACATTTTGAAGAGAGAGAGAGAGAGAGAGAAAAAAATTAAATCACAAAGTACTGTTAAAATGTGAATTTAATTTCGTCATAATGTTTTGATAGTTGTAGAGATAATGGCAGATGTCAGGACGATCATTTTCTTTATTGTTGAACTCTATCACAACACTCACGTTTGTTTTGTCGGGACTTGAGTAACCTTGAGTATGTATTCATTCGCCGTCTTTGTTTACTATTTTTGAATCACTTGTTTTTAAAATTAAAATAAAATCATTATTGTTCGTTATATAAATAATTTGCGGTTTTAAAATAAACAAAAAATAAAAATCAATTATTTTTTTTAGTGATAACAATAATAAGTTTAAATGAGTTTTTTTTTTTTTTTAAATAAACGACGGATTATTTTTTGATTTTAGCACAAATAATTTTCATCCGCGCCTGTGTTAGCAAAACAATAACATAACGCCGCATGCTTGACCCATTCAGTGAGAAACATTAGAATCGTGAAGTATAATATTGTTGTGTAAGCGGTACTGAAAATAATTTTTTTTTTTTTTTTGTTTTTTTTTTTTTTGTTTGTTTTTTTTTTTTTCGCGTGTGTGGCATCGTTTATACAATTATAATTTTATATTTGCATTCGAAGAATTGTTTTATTGTGTGGTTTTTTAATAGTGACTCGGAGTTCGTGAAATCGATCGAGGTATTTCATCCGATTAAAAAAAAAAAATATGCCTAGTAAAGAGGAAATGTGTTTTATAGCAAACAACATGGATAACAAAAATTGTCTCACGGCGAATTCGAAAAAGGATTTTCTTTCCCGTGACGTCGTCGAAGATTTGGTACTTGAAATAAAAGAAAATTTACGTTTAGGCGGATTAAAATCTCGACCTGCGTATGCGGCTCACAACAGAGCGTCACGTCCATCGCCATATCGTATTCCAAGCCGTTCCCGCAGTTGGGGGGAAGGTGCATGCGAGGACTGCCTCAAGGCCACAACCAGGCACTGCGGTGGCCATTCTTGCTTAACGATCAATAACAAAACTCTTAAAACCAAATCCAATGTCACATCAGCAGATGATCCCTATGAAATGCTACAAGAATTATTACGAGATGGAAGTTTAATTAAAGAAGCCGTACGTAGATTAGAAATGGGACTTTCACCCAAACAGCGATATTTTTACGATTCAGATGAGGAATCGCGAACACCGTTACGGGTTTGTAACGTTGACCTGTAACCTGCCTTTATTATTATTATTATTATTTTCATTTTCCTTATTATTATTATTATTTAAAAAAAAAAAAAAAAAAAAAAAAGACTCGTAAAGAAAAAAAAAAAGAAAAAAACAACAACAACAACAACAACGTCTGATTGTTTCACCTTGTACAACAAGAAAGAACGATTTTTTTTTTTTTTTTTTTTTTTAATTTATTGTTTATAATCTTGATATTGTTGTATTGTTAACTCTTTACGAAAAATGTTAGTTTGTTAGTTTGTTTTTCCTTTTTTTTTTTTTTTTTTTTTTTTTTTTTTCAATTTATAAAAAAAAAAAATAGTAGATCTTTGGATATATTCTTCGGACCCCTTCATAATTTGGGGAAATGATGTGTATTATAATTTAAAAATTTGCCATTTTTTAAAAAAAAAAGACGTTATTTAAAATAATGTTTAAAAAATTAAATTTAAAAAAAAAAATAAGTGTTCACTGCGTGCTTTAACAAAGCAGCATAAGTGCTGTAAGTGATTGAGTGATTGATTGATTGATCGATCGATTGGTTATTAAAAATGTGGGTTTGTTTGAGTCGAAATGAAAAAAGAAAGAAGCAAAACATACCAAAGTATATAATAATAATAATAATAATAATTTAAAAAAAAGTAAATTTCATTAAGTTTAAATTTTTTTTTTTTTTTTTTTGTGGATAAAAAACGATGAAATTTCATTGTTTATATATATATATGTAGATATATATAGACTATCGGTTAGTGGATACTGGTTATTGCAAAAAAAAATTATGCAAATACAGTTCCTTTTGTATATTTAATAGTTTCTTATTATTATTATTTAAATCAGTGCTCTAAATTGTGGGTGATGATTATTAATATTTATTTAAGATGATAATTTGAATAGAGTGGTGGTGTAGTATATGTTGTTTCAGTTTTTTTATTTAAAACATATCTCTTTTTTCTGGTAAGATACCAATAGTGAGATGATAGTTTTAATAAATTGTCGGATAAAATATTTCGATAGTCATCCGATAGTTTAACCATGTAAATGTATAAAAAAAAAAGCACACTGTACATAAATATATATATATATGTAGGTAAACACATATATTTTGTTGAAGTATTTTGAGTTAAACTTTATTTTTACAGAAGGCAATAATTTATTAACAAAAAAAATTTGGTAGCAAAAATACTTTTTGTTTTCGATTTTTATTTTGTAAATAGCCTTGTCATTGTTTAAAGTAATTGTAACAAAGTGAGGTCATTTATATTTATACGATTCAAATTTTTTCGAAGAAAACAAAACAAAAAGTTTAAATGGAACTTTTATTTATTGAATATTTATTAAGTTGATTGGTATCTCTCATAATACTACCTTTTTTTTTTTTGTACAGTTCAGCCAGTTACAAAGCGATTGTAAACAAGTTTTTGTTTTGTTGAAACTTAATAATAATAATAATGTGAAAGAGGAGAGGAGAGAAACTCAAATTTGCATATTCAGTTAATTTTTTCTTTCTCTCTTTCTCTCTCTTTTTATTTTTCTTTTTCTTTTTGACTCATTGAAAACTACTTGAGCAATAAAAAAAAAAAAAAAAAAAAATTTAGGCGGATTAGCTAATGACTTTCGATAGTAATTTAGCTTTAAATAAAGAAACTTATGTATCTGAAATAAAATAAATTGGAATTTTATTATTATTATTATTATTAACATTATTATTTATTAAAATTTTTTTTTTTTTTTTTTTTTGTTCATATTTAAATTTCATTCCAATTCAAAAATAAAAGAAAATAAAAAAAAAAAAAAAGGTATTAAATTAATTTAAATTTAATTTTTTATTTTGTGATCGATTTAAAAAATAATGGAAATTATTTAAATAAAATTGATTCGAAAGTTTTAATAAAAGTTTAATAATTTCATTTGTATAAAGTTTATGGAGCAGAAGAAAAGCAGAAGTGATTTATATTTATTGTTAAAATTTTTTTTTTTTTTTTTGTGATGATTACGAGGAGTTGTAGTCAGTTAGTAGTCAGACATTACTCGATGATTTTGTAAAAAAAAATTGTTGTTAATTCGAATTGCATCAGACTAATTTTTTTTTTAAATTGTGAGATATATTTAGTGATACATAAAAATATATGTAAATAATAATAATAGTAGTAATGATGATGATAATAATAATAATAAAAATACTTATTTTGTCAGTTGTAATTAGAGAGAGGGCTTTTAGAGGAAAAAAAGGTGGATATTGGAATAGGTAGGGGAGATTGTAAACTATACTAAACAAACTGTTGTTGTAAATTATTGTATAAAAAGTTTGTTTGTTGATCTCATTTATAGACTACAATAATAAGAAAGTAAAAAAAAAAGAAAAAAAAAAAAAAATTTGACAATACATTTGCTTATTTATTTTGTGTATCATATAGACAATAATTTATCTTATGATCCAGTTATTATTAATTAATTAATTTCAAAGTAATTTAAAAAAATTTTTTTTATTTATTTATTTAGTTGAAATTGCCAAAAAAAAATTTTCATCATTTTTTTCATATCCGATATGAATTTGTAGGAAAAATAATTTTGATATAATGGGAGGGGGTAGGGGGAGGAGGAGGGGGGAAAAAGAAAAAAAACATTAGCTGGACTAAATATTTTTTTTTTTTTTTTTTCCTTTTAAAAAAATTAATTTTTGAATGTTTGAAAAAGAAAAAAAAGAAGGATTTGGTAAAATTTAAATTTAGTTTTTTTTTTTTTTAAAGGGATCATAAGATGAGTTATTAGTTTTGTTTAAAAAAAAAGTTTTTTTTTTAGACAAAAATTAAGTTAAATAGAAATTATTAACAAAAAAAAAAAATTTGTTTACCTGTTTCTAAAAAAAAGAAATAGGATTTTGTTAGTATTGTTTTTTTCTTTAGCCAAAAAAAAAAAAAAATTGAAATTAAAAATAAAAAGCTCAATAATTAATGAAAAAAAAAAAAAGACCTTGTAAAAAAAAAAAATTGAAATTTCTTTTATTATAATTTAAAATTCAATTTTTTTTTGTTTTATGCTTGATTTTTTTTTTTTTTTTTTTTTTTTTGGCTAAAGGGAAAAGAACAAGAAAATTACAGGTATAAAAAAAAAAAAAAAAAGTTAAATAAAATTAATATTATTATTATTATTATTATTATTATTATTATTATAAAAATTGTGATCTTAATATTTAAGTGTTTTTGTTTGTTTTTTTTTTTATTTTTTTTATTAGACTGTGTTTCTATAAATTGTGTGCATTTTAATGCAAAACTAAAAAAAAAATTAATTGCGTTTACCTCAATCAGTTTAATTTGAATAATAATAATAATAATAATTTTTTTTTTTTTCGTTGCTTTTCGGCACATATAAAAAGAGGGTAAAAAATTAAAAAAAAAAATAAAATAAAAAATTATTAAATTTATTGTTTTGTTTTGTTTTTTAACGATAACCCCTCCCCCCAATTTAAATATATTCCTTTCGAATTAATTAAAAGTTTTCGTGTAAGAAAAACTAAAAGTGATGATTGAAAAAAGATGGCGGAATTGAAGAAAATGGAGGTAATTATATTATTTATTAACGGTTTTTAAAGTAAATTTTTTAAATTTTATTTTGACATATTTGTTTCATTTTAATAATTTGATGAATATAAACACAAAATTACTTTAAATTTCATTATTTGAATTCATATTATTATTATTTAATATTATTTAGTTATTGTTTTTACCATCTAAGCATTTAATAAATATTTCTATTAAATAAATAAATAATTCTTTTATTAAAAGTATGAATTTAATTAAAATTATTATTTTATTTTGTCGGACTGATAAGAATTATTTTTATTTATTTACTCGCAGGAAGAAAGTATTTTATCATAAGATTTTGTTATTAGTCATATAAATTTTTATATTGAAGTTTAGATGTTGTTCGACCGCCATTGAAGTCAGCTGTGTCGTACATTTAGTTTCAAACATGGCGGACAAAGAAGTTAAGTAAGTAATAATTTCAAATTATTTATTCATTATTTGTTGAATTTTATAAAGTTTAAAGACATTTTTAATCGATATTTTTGTCTTTTTAATGATTTAAATTAATATTTAACTTTGATTTCGTGTATTGTTTAATATTTTTCTAATATTATCACATTGTCAATGTGAACATTGACAAGAGGTTTCAATTACCTCTTGCCTGATTTTTAAAACAATTTAAATTATAAATTATGGATGATTAGTTAAATACTATTGAAAATATTATATCCGTGCAACTTAAAACCGTATTATATCCGTTACATTACACTAATTTTAACCTAAAAGAATTCTATATTTTAAACAAAAACCTAAATTTTTTGTATTTTTTTTCAATAGAAATAATTGCCTAAATCTTGTGGCTGATTGTTGCAATTACAAATTACCTGATTTTGAAAAATTTCCATTTTTTATAACTCATTCGATTCATAAAAAATTTCCATCTTTTCTTCCTGAAGCTTATACACCATTGGATGAAGGGTACAGAATTTAAATTACACTAGTTGTTAATATTTTTAGTTAAATTCATTTTTAAGATGATAATATAATTATCGAATTAATAATTTTTTTGATATTATTTTTAAAGATTCTTTTATTTATTGACATTCGATAAATTTATTTTCCAGGATTGAATGCAAGATAAAAAAAAAAATTCAAAAATGTTTAATTGCTCCTCGTCCTGTTTGTAAAAATCCTCCTCTTCAACCATCAATGTTATGCCAATTTACTCCTTTACCTGTCGGGTATGATTATGAATGTTTATAATCATTTTCTTATTACTTTTACCAGAATCCATAATTATTTTAAATAATAAAAAATATTTATTACTTCTAAGTAGTGTTAAAATGTTAGCAAATCTATTTTTAAAAAAAAAAAAATATTTGTTAACTTTACGAGTATTTCAATGATTCATATAACTGTTAACGAAATTGCTTTTATCGAAACTTGTTTTATTAATATTATAAATTTATTTTCCTGTTATTTAATTTATGTTAAGTTACCAAACTATTTATTTGTTATTTTTAAATGAAATAATAATTCTTATAAAAGAAAATATTAAAACATGTTAGGTTTATTGAATTTTTAGAAAGAAAAAAAAAACATATGTTGTTTAAATTAGAGATTAGTATTCACCTTTAAGATAAGTTAATTTTTGTTTGAGAACTATTGTTCGAATGGAAAAATTTTTTATCGACAAAACTACTTAACAAATTAAAAAATGTTTTAAATTCTAGGTGATTTAAATTTTATCATATTTTTTTTGAATTAACCACTGAAAAATTTAATCTGGCAATATTTATTAACGATTATTTAAAAAAATTTAGTAATAAATCATTTTACAATTGATAAAAAACTACTTTTAAATGTTTTTTTTTTTAAAATGATAAGAAGAAGGTTCGAGAAAATAAATGCAATAAAATAAATTTTTCTTTTTTTTTTTTTTCTCTCCATACCAGGGCTTATTTTTCAATGGGTGATAATTCATTAAAAGTCCCCATGATTTTATTTGCGGAAAATCGTAAAAGATTATGCAAGAAACTTATGGAAAATGAAAATATTCCAAAAGGTTCTGTCGTTTTATTACAAGGAGGAGATTCGATAAATCATTACAATACCGACGTAGAATATGTTTTCCGTCAGGAACCTTTTTTCAATTGGACATTCGGTGTACGCGAACCTGGATGTTATGGTGCCATAGTTGTAGATAAGGGTGAAAGCATACTTTTTGTACCACGTCTTCCGGACGTATATGCGACTTGGTGCGGTCCATTAAAAACTTTATGCGAATTCAAACAATTGTACGAAACGGATAGAGTCACTTATGTGGATCAGGTGAGTTTTTTTTTTTCAATTAATTTTTTCGCTTTTCCATTACTTTGCAAACGTTCCTTTAAGTATCGTCGTTGTCGTGAAAATCTGGAAAATCTTTCGTATAGAATTTTTTTTTTTGAGTTTCGATGATGGCAAAAGAGTTTTAAATAAATTTCCCTCCTCCTCGGTTGTTGTTGTTGTTGTCGTCGTGTGACACCATCACCATCACGTTCGTTCAATACGTAATAAACGGTTTTTTTATCATCTTGAAATAATTTTTATTATGATTTAACATGGCGAATAATAGTAATAATAGATAAAATTACGAAATCGGTAAATACATTCGAATTTTTAAAAAATTATCTTCTGTAATTATTCTTACGAGAGAGAGAGAGAGAGAGTAACGTTACACTCACCTTGACCAATATTTGTTGTGTTTTCATTTTTTTTTTTTTTTTACCTAATTTGTTTCTTTTATTCGAAATCGTGTTTCCAAATGAAAATTTTGTACTTTAAACACATTCAAAAAAGAAAATTAAAAAGTTTTTCGTTAAAAAATATTTTCTATAAATTTGAAAAATCGTTTGTTTTGTTTAAACCGCCACAAATTAAAAAAAAAAAAAAAAATAATAATAATAATGAAGGAATATTTAATACGTTAAAGAATAGGCAATGTTGTTGTTGTTGTTGTTGTGAACCTTTGTGAAAGTTCGTTAAAAGGATGTTTTTTTAGAAAATTTAAGAAATAATAGTAATAATAATAATAATAATAATTCAGATGGTTTTTGCAACCTTAAGCTAGAAAAGAAAAAAAAAATTGATTTGTTGTTTCATAGCGAATTGTTGTTTTTGTTGTTGTTGTTGTTGTTGTTGTACATGCAAGTCGATTGAGATTTTTTTTCATTTTTTTTTAATTTCTTGTTTAACTGTTTTAGTTGCCAGTGTGTGCGAATTTAGCACACTTTAAAAATAAAAAAAATAAAAACAAACGCACGTGAATTATCGTTTTTATTCATTGACGATGAAAACAAACAAACAAACAAACGTTTTTATTGCAAAAAAAAAAATTGTTTTTCTTTCTTTTTTTATTAATGCCATGCTTCTAATTAAACGCGTTGTTGTTTTTCATTTAACAAACTTATCGTTTATCGTAAAATTGCGATGTTACGGTTTAAAAAAAAAAAAAAATTTTCTTTATTTTCTCTCTCTCTCTCTCTCCCTCTCCCTCTCTTTCTCGTTAGTTTTTTAAATTTTTTATTTTTTTTGGGGGAGGGGGGGCGGGTTTAACGCGGATCCTTGGGTTTTTATGATGCGATCAAATTTGTTGGATTCGGGATTAGAATTGGAAAATTATTACGAAACATTGATTCATCATTAACTGAATTTTTTCCATTGAATTCGAACGAAGGATTTATCGTCCCCCTTCCCCTTCTCTCTCCCCCCTCCTCCCCCCCCACGATACAAAGATGAGAAAAAATCGATTGTAAAAAAAAAATATAAAACGTAAACGTGAGATCGTGATTTTTAATAAACGAGTTTGAGTTTTTTTTTCTTCTAAAAATTCATTGTCGAAAGTGAAAGTAACGTAAAAAAAAAAAAAATGATTTTACCCTTAATCGACCGTATAAAAATTCCAATTTTTTTCTATTCCCCTCCTCCCCCCCCACAAAAAATGGCAAAAGCTTAATTACTGTCAAAAAAAAAAAAAAAAAAAGTCGAAAACTCATTCGATGACCTTTGACTCGTGACTACGTCATATTTTACTTTCTCTCATGTCGTCGTCGTCACTAATAAAAATGCAAAATATTAATTTGTGAAAATTATTTATTTATTTAATTTAATTAAAACGGGGAGGGGTAAAGGGGGGCAAATCGTTTAAACCGCGGTAATCTCTTGAAAATCTTATCGTTATTATTAAAAATAATGATGATGATGATGATGATGATATGAAACGCGAATCGTGGAATGAAGGAAATAAAAACAAAACAAAGAAAAACAATTTTTTTTTTTTTTTGTGGGGCGGGGGGGTCTTACACGGTAGAAAGTTTTTTTTTTTTTTTTTTTTTTTTTCTCTTCTGCTACAAATGACGTAACGATAAGTTAAAAATTTATAATATTCGTTACGGTTTGCTTTAGAAATTTATTATTATAAATTGAAAAAAAAACGAATTTTTTTATTAGAAGTTGTTGTTGTTTTAAGAAGATGAACAAAACGACAACAACAAAACAACAAAACAAAATAACAATAAAAACAACAACAATAATAATAATAATAATAATGATAATGATAATAACGTGAACGATTCAATTTATTTTTTTTTCATTCGAAGGTAAGGCTTACGTGATTGTTTCTTTAACAATTTTATGACGTTTATAAAATGGCGCGAGTATAAAGTTTTTCTTTTTTTTTTTTTTTCTCGTTGGAAATTTTCCCTTTGGAAAATCGACAAGCGCCCCGATTTTTTTTTTTTTTTTGTTGCATTGAAAAGAGCATTGGGACGTTGTCAAGACTATATTTTAAAAGTAATTAATTTGTTTTTTGTGTCTCTTTTTCTTTTTCGCGAATCGAAGGTGTTTCCCCATCCCGCCCCCCCCCCACACCCCCCATTCCGGCGATCGATTCTTTTAAATGTTGATCGAGTTTTTATCGCGTAAAAAAAATCTGACCCGAAATTTTTAAAAGTTTTTCCTAGTCTTGTAAACGTGATTTGTTGTTGTTACCCTTAAAAAAAAAATTTCTCTCTCTTTTTTCGTTTTCCCCTTTGGAAAGAAACCCTTTCGGGGGTTGTTTTTTTTTCTAATTATTAGTGTTTACGATTGTTGGGATTCAACGATCAATTTAAAATCGGATAAGCTCTTTTTTCGAAAAAAAAAATTAAAAAAACAAAAATTTCAAAGCTTACAAAAAAGCCGCGAGGTTTAATTCAATAAAATTAAATCGTTTGACGTTAAAATTAATTAAATACAAAAAAATGGCAAACATTATCACGACTCGTTGTTTTGTTACGTTTTTTTTTTTTTTTTTTGGGGGGGGGGGGGGGGGAACTTGTTTTTTTTTTTTTTTACCTAATTTTAATTTGTTTGTTTGTTTTTTTTGTTTATTATTATTATTATTATTATTATTATTATTATTATTATTATTATTTTTTGGATAGGGAGAAAGAGAGAGTTTTTTGTAGTTTGCATTTTGTTTTCCTTTTGTGATTTTCGTAACGCGAATGAGGATTTCATTAAAATATTTTCAAATAAACAAAAAGGTTTAAGGTAAAAAGGTTGTCACGATGGAAAATTATCCGGGAGAAAAATTTTTTTAATGGTGGAAAAGGAGGGGGGGAAGGAAAAAAGGAAAACAACAAAAATGAATTTGGCTTTTGACTTTTCATCGTTAATTTTTATAATTTTTTTTTTTTTTGGTATTTTATCGAATATTTCGTTTGGTTTGGTTCAACCCCCACCTCCCTCCCCCCTTATAGTAAACATTTGGCAGTTATTGCTTTTGTTCGATTCACGGTGTAATAAATAATAGGTGGGAAAAAAAAAACTTTCAAAAAGGTTCGGTTCGATTCGTAGGTCTGTTTGTTTCTATTCGCCTCCCCTCGAAATTAACGAGAAAATTGTTTTTAAATTTAAAAAAAAAAACAAAGTGAAAATGTGTGGTGGGGGGGGGGGGTAAATAACGCATTTTTGCTGCCGTTCAAAATTTTTCGAGAAAGAAAAGAGGAAAAAAAAAAAAAATGATATTTTAAGATTCTGCGAACCCGACTTATTTACATGTCGTTATTAAGTTAAGCTTTATCGATTTAACGTACATTCGTACGTTTACCGAATTCGAGAATTTAAAACGTACAATTTTGAAAAGGGGGGATGGGGGGGAATAATACGTAGGGAAATGAGGGCGGATTAAAAAAAGAAAAGGAAAATTTTTAAATTCGATTTCGGGGGGTGGGAAAAAAAGAAAAAAATTGAGTTTTCCATAATCGGTAAAGTTTTTTCATCTTTCTTTTCTCTTCTTTTAACGTATGCCTTAAGGCCCCCCAAAAGAACTCAAATTAATTTTTTGATTCGATGTGATAAAGCGTCGTAAAGAAATAAAGGAAAATTTTAACGGAGGGGGAAAAGGGGGAGGGGGAGGAAGAAAAGTAAACGGGAAAAAATTATTTATTTACATTTTCGTTTGTTTACATTACATTATTCTTACGGAAAATTAAAATACGAAATAGAAAACAACAAACAAACAAACAAACAGAGAGAGAGAGAGAAAGGAGGGGAGGGGAAGTGCGCGTGCGGTAAAAGAGAGAAATATATAAACAAAACAAAATTATTTCCACGCGCGTCGTACATCAGACAGACAGACAAACTGTTTTTTTTTAAATCCCGTAAACCCCCCCCCCCAAAAAAAAAAAAATCAATAATCTAAGTATAAATAATGTAAATTGTTACGATGAAAAACCGCTATAAATGAAAATAATAGGATAACCTTACGGTTATGGAAAAAAAAAAAAGGAAAAAAGGGAAAAAAGGTTTCACGGGGAGTAAATGAGGGGAAGAAAGGAGGAGGGGGGGTAGTAATATACCGAAAATAACCAGAAACTTAAAAAGTGTTTATCACGCAAGCCTAAGGTCGTCGACGTTTCGTTTCTAGGTCGAAAATATTTAAAATAAATTCGAAAATTTTTTATTTTTATTTTTTTGTTCCATTCCTTTTTTACCACTTTTCTCTCTCTCTCTCTCTCACTCACTCGTAATTTCAATCGATAAAAAAAGAAAAGTTTTTCGAAAGAGAGATAAAGTGGGGGGACGGGGGTTTTAAAATGCTTACTCGATTCTTTCCTTTCGTACCGGTGATGATTGATGTTTGAAAGAAAAGGATAGGAAAAAGGAAAGAAGAGGAAGTGGTGTGTGAGGGTAGAGAGAAAAAAGCAAACGAAAGCAGAAAAAAGAGAGAGAAAATGGTGGAAAATGGAAAAGGGAAAAAAAAACGTCGAAAGACATTTAAAGAAAGAAAAATGGAAAATTTTTTAAAAATATTTATTTATGTCGAGTTAATTAATTAATTAATTAATTAATTACACGTTTTATTCAACGATTAATTCCTTTTTGGAGAAAATCTTTCACTTATTATTTATTTATTGAGGGTGTATTGCCCCCCCCCATTATTGCTCCTCCCCTTCTCTTTCCCCATATTTCCTTTTCCTCTCGAGCAATCGATTTCGGGTTCGACGCTTTTCGCTTCCGCTCAAAGAAAATTTTCACGTAATTCACTTTACTTTATTTTCTTTTCTTTTTCTTACTATTCTTATTCTTGAAGATACCGTGGGGGGGGAATAGGAGGGTAAGAGGGGGGGGAATGTAAAAACATCGACGACAAAAATAAAAGAAAAAAGAAAGATCAATTTTCGGAGAGGGGTAATTGAAAATGAGACTTAAAGCAGCAATATAGGGTTTTTTTCTATTAGGGGGGTGGGGGGAAGGGGGAAGAATTTTCCTATCGAGGATGAAATAATAAATTTAATTATGAGATTGTGGGTAATTTGTTGTGATGAATTGAAAATCGGCGAAAAGAAAATTTTGATCGAATGCATTGAAAAAAAAAAAAAAAAAAAAAAAGAAAAAGAAAAAATAAAAATGGCGAAATGTAATCACCGATAAATTTTTATTGAATTTTTTTTTTTTTCGTGGGGGGAAAAAGGGGGGGGAAACAATTAAAAACGTTTGAATTTCATTTTTACGTTTTTTTTATTGCTTATTCGCGTATGTGGTGCTAGTTAGAGTATATTTGAGTCGTTCATCGTATTGATCAAAAATTTTCCCACCCATTTGTCGTCACGTAAAAAAGAAATAATAATAATGATTTTTTGTTTTGTTTTTTTTTTTCGAAAGAAAACGACCGCGAACCATTGAATTTGGTCAACTCTCCCTCTCTCTCTCTCTCTCTCTCTCTCTCTCTCTCTCTCTCCCATTTAAAAAGAAATAGTATTTTGTGTGTATCGCGTAGGAAAAATATTAATCGTATGAATCATTAGTTTCCGTCTAATAAAATCCGTTGCATTAATTGAGTTATTTATTATGTGTTTGTGTGTATGTGTGTGTGCGCGTGTACACACACACACACACACGCACATCCACGTATTGCCTCGGTTTATAGTTTCTTAAATATTACGGAATACGTAATAACATAAAACAGATTTGAATGCGTACGTATCTGTTTTATTTTATTTTGTTTTATTATTATTATTATTATTATTATTATTATCTGTTTGATTGTGCCATGTGGCATTTTGTTTTTCCGTGTGAAAAATGACTAATGACGAAATCCCTTATTTTTCTCGTTTTGTTATTCCGTTTGCTTTTGCCTTTGAAGGTAGGAAATGGGGAAAATAAACCTGTACGAACCTGTACGAAAAAAGTTTAAACTTTTTAATTTATATTTAATGTTAAGACGTAAGATCCATCCGGTCGAGTAGGAAAATTTTTTTTTTTTTTTTTTTTTCAGTTCATTCAGGAATCGAAACAAAAAAAAAAAATTTTTTTTAAATAAAATAATTCTTATCAGGATGATAAGAATAATAATAAATAAGTTTTCGTTGTTGTTGTTGTTGTTTTCATTTGAATTTCGTACGATAAAATTTGCAAAAATCATTATTATTATTATTATTATAAAAAAGGAAAACGTATAATATGCTTTTTGATTGGTTAGAGTAACAAAGTCATTTACGACGACCAAAGATTGTTGTTTAAATGACACAATTATTATTATTATTATTATTATAAGTTAAATATTTTTTTCAATAAGAAAATTGAAAACCGATGATAATTTATTTATTGTGTGACGTCACACGTTCGCCATTTTGTTTATTATTATTTTTTCGATTATGCATGTTGTATAATTTGAGAAAGGTTCGCATTGGGATGATATTGTTCTCGCGTTCCGTTAGCAAAAAAAAAAAAAAAAAAAAACAATATATTAAATTCGGTTTTTTTTTATCTGAAATATCATCTTCTTCGTTTTCTAATTCCACGTCTCTCGTCAAGGAAAAATTCGGTCGGGTAAAAAAAAAAAAAAAAAAAAAAAAAAAGGAATGAAATCATAGAAAAGCGACGAGAGAATAATTAATAATTTATTTTATTTCGTTTCGTTTCGTTTCATTTAAGAATTATATTATTATTATTATTATTATTATTATTATTATTATTATTATTATTATTATTATTTCTCCGGATTTTCTTTGTTTTTATTTATTATTCGGAAAATAAAAGGGTGGGAGGGAGGGAGTCGAGGAGTCGAAAAGAATTCGGAAAAGTTTTATTTACTAAAATTTTCCAGTCGATTGAAAAATTTATTTATTCGGTTACGATGATTAATTATTAAACTTTTATAAAGATAATAATCGATTCGAAATTCGTTCGATAAATTTTTTTTAAAAATCGATATATCGAATCGATTTTTATGATTTCGATTCGAGATGTATGCGATAATTTGACGATGACGACAGCAACAACAACAACAAAATTTCGACTCGTTTCGCGCTTTTCTCAAATTTCAAATTTGATTTAATTTAACTTTAAAAAAAAAAAAAAAAAAATGTCTGCCGTTTTGTTTTTTTTCCGTAAACAAAATAAAAAATAAGGCGCAATTAAGGGGAATCGCAGGTGGAAAAACAAGAAAACAAGAAAAACAAAATAAAAAAACGAGTCGAAAATAAATGAAAACAAGGTTGTAACGTGATAAAAAAAAAAAAAAAGTCGCGCGTGTGTGTGCGTGTGCGTGAGTGCGCGTGTGTGTTTATTTATATTAAACGGCTTCTATAACGAATATCCTTCGGAAAATGTTAAAATTTTTTTTTTTTTTTTTTTAAATGGCAGGAGGCGTAATATAACTATTAATATTGTCATTATCATTATCATTATACGATGACGGTGGTCATCATTATCGCGTCGGGATTTTAAAAAAAAATTTTTATTAATTAAAGTGACAGGGGGGCAGGGGCGGAGGCAGGGGGCAGGGACAGGGGAGTAGGTAGTACAAAAGGGGAGGAAATCGATATCGATATCGTTTGTGTGTGTGTGTGTGTGTGTGTGTGCGCGCGTGAAAAACATCAGAAAATAAATTTTTCGGTTTTATTATTTTTGCATTTTTATTAATTTATTTATTTTCTCTATGAAAATAAAAATAATAATTGCAGGACGATATTTTTTTTATTTATTTTTGTTTTGCAAGGTTAAAACGAAATGCATTGAAAATTTATTATTGTTATTATCATTATTATTATTATTATCATTATTATTAGTATTGAAAATAGGGCGTTCAGGCAAATTAAAAGCGGAAAGAAAGAAAGAAAGAAAGAAAGAATGAAAGAAAAAAAATCAAAGTTGAATTTGCCAAATCGAAAATAATTATAACCCAGTAGAAAGTTTTAATGTCGTCGTCGTCGTCGTCTTCGTCCCATTTTTCTTTTCTTTTCTTTTCTTTTCTTTTATAAGAAAAGTCTTTTTATAAGCGGAAAAATATTTTTATTCAAAATATAATAATAATAAGGAAGAATAAGACAAACAAACAAACAAACAAACAACAAAAGTATTTTCACAAATAAAGTAAACAAAAAAATAAAAAATAATAATAAGAAGTAAAAAAGTGTTTTGACGGTCGACGGTCGTCGAAGAATATGATGATAATAATAATAATAATAATGATAATAATGATAATGATAATGATAATGATAATGTCGCGTTATGTCGTACGTATATAAAACGCGCGAGAGTAATAGCATAAAAAAAAAAAAAAAATTTTGCAAACGGTTACGTTCGAGTAGCAGAAGACAAGAAAAGTTCTCATTGTCTCCCCTCCCCTCCCCATTTATTTATTTATTTATTTATACGTTTCGTAAATGTTAATTGATTGATTGATAGTTTTTGCGCAGAAAATAAAAAAAAAAAAAAAAACGTTTGCGCCTTCCTCGTTCTACTTAAAGGGCAAAGTCTTCAAAGAATGGAAAAAAAAAAAAAAAAAAATTGCGAACGCGTTGTGGAAAATTAATAATAATAATAATAAGATATGTATTAAAAAGCCATAAACGGTATTATTATTATTAATAATGAGTGTACGTATGTATTGAATGTCGAACATCGGTATGAATAATGATAATAATTAGAAAAATTATTTTAAATTTATGTCTCTCGTGTGTGAGAATGACGGGTTGAATAGGAAGGAAAAGGTAAAGAACGAGTGAGAGAGAGAGAGAGAGGAGAAGGGGAGAGAGAGAGAAGAAGGGAGAGAGAGAGAGGTTGGAAATTTTGTTTGTTTTGAGTTGAAAAAAGAAAACAAAACATTCGATTTATGAATTTAAAGAAAAACGATATCTCGAATTTTCCGAATTAAAATAAAAATAGGAAGAGGGAAAAAAAATGTTCGATCTATCGATCGATCCATCGATCGATCGATTGATTGATTGATTGATTTCCGTTGTTTTTTTAAAACCCCGTTTATTTACTCGGTCGAATAGAGGGAAATTGTTGTTGTTTCGTTTAACGTATTGAAACATCATGTTTGTTTGTTTGTTTGTTTGTTATAAATTAAAACAACTTTTTTTTTTTTTTTTTTTTTTTTTCGTTTGACGTTGTTAATTAAAAGCAGTTTGTTTGTTAGAATGACGAGTTCAAAGTTTTTAATGTTACCCACGGTTAAAATTGAAGAAATCGTTTTGTTTGTTTGTTTGTTTGTTTGCGAGCCGAAAACAAGCGTGGAACGATGATGGTTTCCTCTCTCTTTTTTTTTTTTTTTGACCCATAAAATTTTTTTTTGTTGTTGTTGATAGATAACATAAATTTTTAACCGCGTCATGATTTGATAAACGACAACAACAACGACAACCATATTCGATTCGCATTTTGCCACAAACGCACGCGCGCGCACACACTCAGAGAGAGAGAGAGAGAGACAATAAGAGAAACTTTTTATTTAAAAAAAAAAAAAAAAAAATTTTTATTTTAATATGTTTGCCCGTCATAAATCGTTTTTAACCGTATTGTTTCGAGTTAAAATTAAAAACAAACAAGCAAACAAACAACAACAACAACAAATTATGTATTGTTTTGAAATCTTTGTTTCGTTTCATTCGACAATTAAAACAAGAGAGAAAAATAATAATAATAACAAATCATTAATGATTTTCGAATTCGATGCGTTAGTAAATAAGAAATTCGTTGCGTTAAAATGTAAATGAAAATAATAGTAATAATAATAATAATAATAATAATAATAATAATAATAATAATAATAGTAACAATAACGAGAATAAGAAAAAAAGAGAGAGAGAGAGAGAGAGAAAGAGAGTGAGATAGAAAAAAGGTCTTCGGGTCGGTCGGATGTAAATTGAGGATGTAATGGTAAAAAAAATTTCGAGGTAATTGTTCGTATATAAAAATAAATAAAAATAAACGTAAAGAAATTTATTTTTTTTTTTTATTTTTTGGCAGTTTTTTTTTTAAACGTAACAATTTCGATGTTGTTTGTTGTTTGTTATGCAGTCTTGAGAGACGAAATTAATTGGAGATTTGCCACGCGGGATAATAAAAGAGAATAAAAGAGATGTCGAATTATTTGTTTTAAAAAAATAAATAAATTAAATAAATAAATTTTTCGTAATGACGTCGTGTCGTGAAAAGTAGTCGAATATTATTATTATTATTATTATTATTATTATTATTATTATTATTATTATTATTATTACAAGATTGTCAGAAAGTAATTTTTTCTGCTTTTTTTTTTGTTAAAAAGAATAATTAACACACAAAATTAGAGTCATATCTCGTTCGGTGGTTTCCCGTTTGTTTTGTTTGTTTGTTTTTATTTTGAATGACAGAATTTTTTTTTTTTTTTTTTATGTAATTAGGGAAACTAACGTTGGTTTTTTATCACAAAAAAAAAAAAGGTACGAAAATAATGTCGTTATAATGACCGGATTTTTTTTTTTTTTTTTAGGTAGTTGGTTCGTTAGGAAACGATAAACGTTTTATTAATTATTTCGAATCAAATTCGTGACAAGTTGACAGTTACAATAAATTATTTTAATTTCGATAGTTTTCACGCAATTGGTCCTCCCCCCACTCCAACCCCCCCCCCAAAAAAAAAGAATAAAAGTATCGAAATCATTTTCGTTTTTCCTCTTTTCTCTCTCTCTCTCTCTCTCTCTCTCACTCTGTCACGACGCTTCCTATTGAATTTTGATTCGTAATTCAAATTAGTTGGCAAAAAAAAAAAAAGAAAAAAATTAACGGAAACTTTCACAAAAAACAAAACAAAACAAAACAAACTAAATCAGGTTTTGGGGGGAACCTTTATAACGTGTAGGAGTGGTGGTGGTGGTGGTGGTGGAATGGAAACTCACGGGATACCTACCCGGGGGGATTTTCGTGGGCGATATTGTTTTTTTTTTATTTTTGTGGTACGAGTTATTATTATCTGATTTTGGTGGGTATCTTAACAACTGTTTTTTTGAGAGAGAGAGAGAGGGGGGGGATAAAAAA
Organism: Pediculus humanus corporis; assembly: GCF_000006295.1. NCBI lineage: Eukaryota > Metazoa > Arthropoda > Insecta > Psocodea > Pediculidae > Pediculus > Pediculus humanus. The sequence continues at coordinate 205,536 of NW_002987312.1, read as the reverse complement.
TGTTTTTCTTTTTCATAAGGTTTTCCCTTTCTAAGACGACGCGTATACAACAACAACATCAATTATTATTGTTATTATTATTATTATTATTATTATTATTATTATTATTATTATTATTATTATTATTATTATTATTTGTGTTGAAATGAGTGGTGGGGAAATTTAAAAAAGAACGAGAGAGAACACACCCCGGTGGTGAAAGTTGGTGGAATCATGGTGGCTTTAATAGGTTAATCGATAGCTAGGGGAAAAACAGAAACGGAAAACTTTAGAACGAGTCAAAGGAAAATGGAAAATGGAAAAAAGAAAATGTTTCGGGTTCGTTTCGTGGTTTTCTTTTTTTTTATTACGATGTTTAATAAGAATTTTTGCACGTTTTTAATATTTATTCTCCCTTCGCCCCCCCCCCCCGGCTTCACACGGGAGCGAAGCAAGTTAAGTTAATAGTTATTAGTTTGAGATGAAAATGAAAAAAACTCCCGCGCGAACGTCTCGAATATTATTATTATTATTATTATTATTATTATTATTATTATTAACACTGTCATCATCCGTTATATTCGTAGTTAATGGTTTTCGTCGTGTAAACATTTTTTTTTAAACGCCAAATAACTAAACCGAGTTTAATATGAATTTTAAAAAAAAAAAAAAAATTTTTTTTTTTTGCAAAGTCATTTACAAACGTTCTTGAAAAATTTGTTTGTTTGTTTGTTTTATTTATTTATTTAAAAACATTAAAAGGGTGTTAAATGTTTTATGTTTGGGATTTAGGAAGAAATGTGTCTGTATGAATCCGAAAGAAAAAGTACTGGATTGAATTTAAACTTAAAGAAAAGAGAGAGAGAGTGAGGGGGGGGGAAGAGAGAGAGAGAGAGAGAAGGGAGATTGTTGTGTTTTTTTGTTGTTGTTTTGTAATTCATTGTAAAAAAAAAAAGAAAAGGGCGGCTCGAACACCTGGCTTGTATCTGCCGTCAAATAAATCATCTTATAAAAATGGAAAAGAATAGACGAGTAGCTTTTTGGTGGGTGTGGACGACGAACGTTAAAAAAAAATCGGCGTTAAACGTAATTTTTTTATTTATTTACTGGAATCGCGAATCGGAAAATTTACGGAAAACGGAAAAGTTTTAAGACATTAACGAAAAGTTTGTTGAATTCAAAAGAAAAAAAAATCCGACGTACCGTTAATATGTTTTTATTATATAAAAAAAAAACTCGACGACATTCCAATCGACTCCTCGAAATGAAATTTTTATATTTTTTTTTTATTTTTTTTTGCAAGTGAAAACAATTTTATTATTTATCTTTGGTTGGCACGCTACTTTGATGTGCACTGCTCGAGGAAGAGCAAGAAGCTCAGAAGTCAACATGCGTAGAATGTATATAAAAAAATAAAAAATAAAAAAAAAAAAAACTTGTAACTCAGGCCATTACGACCAATGTTGACGTAGGTCTTTAGTTTTCTAACGATTTTATCCGTAAGTTAAACACGAGAGCGAACAAACAAAAACAAAACGAAAAAAAAAAAAAAAAATTTTTAATCCGAGTTGTTGTTGTTGTTGTTGTTGTTGTTGTGAAGCAACTTTCCGTTTGTTTTGACAATGGGGCACGTGCAAAATTATTAAAAAAAAAAAAAAAACTTTTTAAAGTATTCGTTATACCGAGTGAAAAAATATTATTATTATTATTATTATTATTTTGTTTCGATTAACTAGGTTTGAGTCGTGGTTTTGATGATGATGATGATGATGATTCGGAAAAAAAATTTTCACAGTCGTACGGGGTGGGGAGAGGGAGGCGAGGGTTGAACAATTTTTGTTTGTTTTTGTTTGTTTATGGCGGAAGCATTGCGGTAACAAGTTAATTGTAATTGCTGAGCACGATGGTTTTTTTTTTTTTGTTAGGCGATTTCAACCCAGTTAGGCAGGCATTAGGTCAATAATTAACCGATGATGGCCTAAACGTCACAAAGAACTATAATGAGTCATTGTTCCATGCCCTTGTAAATAAAAAAATTATATTATTTATTACTTTCTCTACCGTTTGTAAAGTTGAGGAATAGAACAGGAAGCTAATCGTTGATTAGCAACTCTATTAAGTAAAAAAAAAAAAAAAAAAAAGAGGGGAAAAATACGTGTGGATCGATCCATACCTTGATTTGTGGTACCGTTGTTTGGCAAAAAAAAAAAAAAAAAAAAAAAACGTTATCGATAACGCCAAAAATATAATCAGGTACGACTGACTACTGATGGGGGGAATTTTCTTAGGTCGTAGAAAAATAAATTTTATTACTCAAACGGTTTTAAGTCTTTGTGTTTTGTCTCTACCTGATAAATTTTTGAAAGGTGGCACCACCACCACCACCTCTTTTTAAGAGAAAAGGAAAAGGTTAAATATTAACCGACATAATAATAATTTGAGCATTCACGGTCGAATTATATGACTGTTTTATGCCCCCCCTTTCCTGGGGGGGTAGTAAGTATTAGTTGTTCGTAGTAGTTGACCGTCACAATTGAAAATGATTTGAATTCCACGTAGAAATTTTTTTTATTTTGCGTCTTTTTGTTTATTTTTTTTAATTTTTGCACTTCCTATGTTTGAGAAGCAGCCTTGTATGTTTAAAAAATTGTTTGTTTGTTCGATCGGAACCGATTTGCACAAACGTAGCGAATCGAAAAGTAAAGAAAAAAAGAAAAGAAAACGATTATTTATTTATTTATTTAAAATGTTTGTTTGTTTGTTTTCAAACGTTGGGGCGTTGAATGATGATCGATCCGGGTCGTAGAACTTCGCGCGATAAGTTGCGTTGGTGACTTTTTTTTTTTTTCGTTCGTACGTTTTAAATTACTTGCCAAAATGTGTGATAAATAATCGTTAA
>NW_002987312.1:192415-202600 GCF_000006295.1 Pediculus humanus corporis | reverse complement strand
AGAGAGAGAGAGAGAGAGAGATGGATGGAAAAGTAAATAAACAAACGCATAACAAACGAATCGAATCGTGTTAGTTGAGTGATTCGAATAAATTTTAATTCCGGAAATCCGGGTTCCCCCAAAAAAAAAAAAAAAAAAACTAAAAAAAATTGGCAATATCACTGCCAAGGGTAAATCTCCTCGAAAAAAAGGTTCTCTCTCTCTCTCTCTCTCTCTGTTTGTTGTGTTTGTTTTTTTTTGTAAAATGCGAGGGAATGGTCGTTATGCCCACAACTTTTGGTTGTTGTTGTTAAACAATGCTCGTGTCATTCGTTTAAAATGTTAAAATATCATATATGGTCAGGTCAGTTCGCGACTCGTTGGCGAAATAACATGTAAATTTTTTTTTTTTTTTTAAACCAATTATTTTTGAATGAATGAACAATTTCGTTTGAAATGTTATCGACTACGGTTTCGATGGATCGATCGATCGATCGAGTAATCGAAAAAAACATTTGTTGATGTTTATGCGGTATCGTAAAAAGTAAATAAATAAAAATAAAAAAAATTATGCGAATTTAAAAAATTTAATTAATTATATTTTTATATAATTAAATAAATACCCTGACCGTGAACGTAATAATAATGGCAAAGGTTAGATTTTCTTATTAAATGCCATTTTACGCATTTATCTATATTGCGTGTTTGTTGCGTAAAAGATATATTGATAATTAAAGAGCCGAATGTGGTTATTATTATTATTATTTTTTTACTTAACCATTTCCGGAAAATGGAACGTAAAGTAAAACGGGGGGGGGGGGACAAAAATAAACGACGTGAAATTTTTTTGTCATTGGAAAAAAAAAAAAAAAATGGCGATTTTCAAAATTGATTAACGACTGGTTTAGCGCGAAAGGGTTCGAATAAATAAAACAAACAAAAAAATTTGTTTCAGACAACAACAACAACAAAAAAATCCGAGCGAATCGATCGTTTGATATATAATACAATTATTATTTTATTGAAAAATATTATTATTATTATTATTATTTTCATTTACGTGAACACGTGAACGTTTGCACGTAACTATATATATATATATATAGTAAGCTGCACGCATTTATTTTGAACGTTTTTATATTGTTTGTTTGTTTGTTTGTGTGTGTGTGTGTGTGTGTGTGACGTTTCGGTTTGCGATTTTTTTATGGTTTTGCATTGATTGCTTTATTCTTCTTTTGTGTCGAATTTAAAACCGTGTTTAAAGTTTTTTTTTTTTTTAAAAAAAAAAAAAAAAATTCCGTTTGCATATATGTATTTATTTATATATATTTTAACAACCTTCAATATTTAATAACTACTACCATACGTAATTTTACAATAATGTGCCGCACAAAAAAAAAAAAAAAACAATAACAAAAACAACAACAACAACAACAACAACTTAGTTAGTCACCGTTCTTGAACGTTCATTGGCCTATTCAAGGCTATGTAAGCAATGGAGTCATCAACTGTTTTTTTTTGTCTTGCCTTTTTATTATTATTATTATTATTATTATTTTCGGAGTTTGTTAAAATCGTTATTTGTGTTGACGTATTGATTGGTATTACAAGTTTACGGTCATTCATTATTAAATTTTACGCTTTGAAAAAATTTAAAAGAACGCGTTATTTATTGCAAATTATTATTATTATTATTATTATTATTATTATTATTATTATCACGAACAATTTGATTGAATAAACAAACAAACAAACAAATTTTTCGGCATTTCAAAGTTTTTCACAGAAAGCTCGAAGCTGATTGGTTGTTGAGATCACGTCGACACGTAAAAAAGCACGTTCAGAAATCATTGTTTTTGTCGTCAAATTTAAAAATTTTTTGTTTTGAAATTTTCCTTGTTGTTTTTTCATGTTTTTGTTTTTTGTTATTGTTTTTCCTAAAAAAAAAAAAAGAGAGAGAGAGAAAGAGAGAATAAGAGGAGAGAGAGAGAGAGAGAGAGAGAGAGAGAGAGAGATGACGAATAATGAGAAAGCTTGCTCTAAGCAAAAAAGGAGAAGTTGATTATTATTATTATTATTATTTATTTTCACTGAAATTAATATATCGGTTGCATAATTATTATTAATAACCGGTTTGTTTTTGTTTTTTTTTTTTTTTTTTTTTTTTTTTTTGCAAAATTTTTCCGACAAGTTAGTTAGTCGATCGAGAAATTTGTATTTTCCCTTTTTCTTAATCATTCGGAGGGAGGGAAACCCCCCCCCCCATCCGAATGATTTTCTTTTCATTTTCTTTCATTCGATTAGGACTCGATTCGATTTTTATTGATGAACATAAAATAAAAAAAATAAAATTCGGATTTGTATTAGAAAAATTGATTTCGAATTTCGTGAAATTCTTATTCTATCGCGATAAGAGACGGGAAAAAATGGGGGGAGGGAAGTGGGAGGGAAAAGTGGGAGGAGGGGAAAACATGTAAATCATTGTGTTTGCTTTGTTGAAAATGGCGTCGTAATTAATTATCACGCGGAGGTTTAGAAACGTGTGTCGTTGAATATATCACGGTGAAATTTTCCTTTTTTTTTTTTTGGGAGGGGGGAAAGGGGAAGTGAGGGGGGAAAAGAATGGCGGTTAATTATCGGAGATTTCTGCCGATTTGCTTCGGTTTGAATTTTGTGACGTCATCGATAAATTTTTTTTCTTTTCAATGATGGATTTTGAATCGAAATGATTGAACGAATTTCGCGCGTTTTTTTTTTCGCTTTCCCCCTCCCCCCTCCCCCATTCGTTCGTTTTTTTTTTTTTTTAAATCATCGAATGTTTATAAATCCTCCTTTGTAATAAACTCCCACAGGTTGGAGAGAGAGAGAGAGAGAGAGAAAAAAAAAAGTAAAATTTAAAAATTTTACATTTTGTGATAAAGTTGATGATTGCGTCAGATACGTCACGGGCGGAGGAGGAGGCCCTCCCCACGATATTACATACTACATGTTTATGCATGTAACGTTTTTTTTTTTTTTTTCCTGTAAAGTAATAAGAAAAAAAAAATTTTTTTTTTGTAATTTGCGTCACATGCAATTGATAACTAAAAATTAGGCTTTTAAAAATCGGCCTTGGCCATTTTTAGAAGGCTATGCGAGTTTAACCGCGTTTTGTTTTTTGTTTTTGTTTTGTTTTGTTTTTATTTGTTTTGCTCGTCTTCGTCGTCGTTGTTGTTGTTGTTTTTCTTATTATTATTATTGTTATTATTATTATTATTATTATTATTATTATTATTATTATTATTATTATTATTATTATTATTGTTTTTTGCACTAATTTTTTTTTTTTTTTTTTTTTGCTGATAAATATGTATGTATATTCGCATCGAAAAGGGTTTTGTTAGAAGGCAGTGTAAAAAATTTATTTTGTTCGAATAATATGAAGGGGAGGGGAGGGGAGGGACATCGATGGGGGACCCTTTTGTTTTGTCGACTTGAATAACTTTGACGAACGACGATCGTTTCGAACAAATTGAATTTGAGTTATTAAAAAAAAACAAAAAACATGTGAAATATTAAAAAATTAACGGTTGTATTTAAAAACGTTCGTAAAAAAATAGTATTGATAATATTTATCAAACGTTGATTGATTGATTGACTGATTGATTGATTGATTATTTCCAATGAAAAATTAATAGAGCAAAAAATTTACTTTAAAAAAAAAATGTTTGTTGTTGGAAATTTATTATTATTATTATTATTTACATTTGTTTCATGTTGTTGTTGTTGTTGTTTAATGTTGTTTTTTTTTTGCACGTATCATATCATGATACTTCCAAGCATTGATATATATATATTCAGGAATTAATTATCATTATGTTTTATAATAATAATAATAATAATAATAATAATGTTTTTTTTTTTTTTTATTTATTTGTCACGAGAAAGGAGGTAGTAGTAGTAGTAGCAGTAGACATTGATCTAATTCTATTTGGGTTGTTTTTTGCAAGGAAATTCGTTGGTTAAATTTTTAGCACAAAATACTTTTTTCGACAATAAACCAAGAGTCGGTGAGGTAACGAATTGTCCAGGTGTTTTTATTATTATTATTATTATTATTATTATTATTATTATTATTATTATTATTATTCTTTTAAAATAAACATAAATCAATTTAAAGAAGAAGAAGAAGAAGGAAAAGGAAAAAAAAAAAAATGTCGCATTGAAAATTTTTATAAGGGGGAAAAAAGAGATGAAGACGAGACGACGAAATCGAATTTTATATAAAAACAATGACTCGTTTGCTCCCGGAATTAAGGAATGGGGATGAAGGGAGAGGAAAAAAAATGGGAGAAGAAAGATTCGGCAGCGTCATTCTTTTCCTTATTCCTTTCTAAATAATAATAATAATAATAATATTTTTTTTTAATTACGCCAATTTAATTGTATAGGCGCTCATTATTAACTCTTGCGTATATTGCGAAATGAAAATTTGATGATTGATGACGCGAACACTTACCTACTTTACTTACTTTTTTTTTTTTTTTTTTTTTTTTCCCCTAATAGAATAGCCGAATGATAAATGTAAATGCTTTCACGTGGAAAATAATAATAATAATAATAATAATAATAATAATAATAATAATAATAATTATTGTCTTTTGAAAGAAATTTGTCTGCTACTACTACTACGTCTTATTATTATTATTATTATAATTTTTTATTTTCTGTTGACATTCGCAAAAAATTTAACGAAAGCAAAAGAAAAGAAGAGGGAAACGTGTCGAAACGTGTCTACACCCACACGCCGTCATTCCTTTTCAAATTTTCACGAAAATGATTGATTAATTTTATTTATTTCGATTTGCTGTAAAATGGCGACTAAATTTCGTGTAGAATTTTTTGTAGTATCGAATTTTTTGACTACTTGTAATTAAGAAAAAGGGTCAAAATCAATTTAAAAGTTTTTTTTTCCTTTTGCGCAAGCGCAAAGGTACGAGTTGCATTATTGGTTTTTTTTTTATTAGTTTTTTGGAACCGTGAAAACATAAAAAAAAAAAAAAAAATTTGACCGACCGTGTTTCGAAGAGGTTAGGGTTTGAATTGAATAAAAGAAAAGAAAAGGGTTTTTTTTTTTTGCAATTGTCTGGTTTTTCGGGGTCTCCCCTCTTTAAAAAAAATAAAAAGAAAAAAAATAAAGCTTTAGGGTGTATAACAAAAAAATTCTCGTTTGTTGCTTTCTCTCTCTCTCTCTCTCTCTCTCTCTCTCTCTCTCTCTGTCTCTCTCTTCGAATCACGATTTTTAGCAAAAAAAAAAAAAAAAAAAAAATGTTTAACCTCATTTCGCTTTTTTTGTTTATTTATTTATTTATTTTTTATTATTACTTTACGTAAGTATAGAATAGGTATCGAATCGTGATTTATTAAGTTATAATAAATTTTAAACTGGAAACGCACGCACACGCACACGCACACACGCACACGCACACACGCACTCACACGCACAGGAAAAAAGAAAACAATCAATATTCATCGATTTTTTTTTCCTCCTTAGCAAAGAAAAAATTTTTTTAAAAATTTGTTGACGAATGAGTTAATCTCGCGATATTTCGCGCGGGTTTTGTTTTTTTTGGCGGGAAAAATCGATTGATTTCGATTGATTGAAATTGTTCGATCGATCGATAAATAAAAAAAATGTCGCATTGCTAATTTATTACGGGGGGAAAAAAAAAAAAAAAACGGGAGGAGGGGAGTCGAATTATGAATCGAATTTGATTTTTTTTCGTTTGTTTGTTTGTTTGTTTGTTTTCTCCACGTTGTGACGTAATGAAAATCCGTTAAAAAGAAAAAAAAATGGAAAAATGGAAACGGAAAAAGGAAAAAATTTTTTCGTTTTTATTTTTAAACGCGAATTAACGTCGTCGTGTTCGAATGACGTCGTCACACACTAAAAACACACTCCCCGAAATAATATTTTTATTTTTATTTTTTTTTTAAATTTGAATATTTATTATTCGTGTAAATTATTATTATTATTATCATTCGTTTGTTTGTTTGTTTGTTTGTTCGTTTGTTTTGTTTATCATTTTGTTTTTGTTTTTATTATTAAAAAAATAATAATAATAATAAGAGGAGGAAATTCCGAGAAGTGAAAAAAAAAAAAAATTAATAATTCCGTTTGTTTTCTTTTTTTTTTTTTTTTTTTTATTTATTTGGCATTTCCTGTTTGTTGTTGTTGTTGTTGTTGTTTTTGTTTATTATTATTATTATTAATTTACCGGATGCGTTTTTCCCTGACCTACAGAAAAATCGTTTCCTTTTGTTCAATAAAGAAAAAGAAAAGAAATAAATATCTGATTGATTTTTAACTTATAATATTTGTCTTTTTTTGACGAATGAAAAGTAAATATTTAAATTTTAGTTAATATGTTTATTCAAACAAACGGTTGTCGTTGTTGTTGTTGTTGTTGTTGTCGTTGTCGTTGTCGTTCTTTTTCACGGTTGACTTTTTTTTCCGTTTGCAATTTTTATGTCAGACGTATTTTTCACAGGCCCAAAAAGTTATTATCGGTAAAATCGTTTGTTTGTTTGTTTGTTTGTTTGTTTGTTTTAACGAAATACCTGCCTGCAAAATTAATTAATAGTTTTGAATAGGTAAACAAATAAAGTCCGTTATTATTAATAAACCTTTTGGAGTGTTAACGGATGAATTTTTTTTTCTTTTTTCATTATTATTAATATTATTATTATTATTATTATTATTATTATCATTATTATTATTATTATTATTATTATTTTTGTAGGCTTTATTTATTGGGTCATGGTTTTTTGTTTTTTTTTTTTTAATGTTTTAAATGTGAATGTTCGTCGTAATTAATCTACGCGTACCTTGTAGCATGGATTTTTTTGTTTCAAACGGCGGAAAGCCTATAAGTTGACCACCTTCGCCAGGTGTTCAAATCAAAAGCGCGCGAAATCAACTTAATCCCAACACAATAATAATAATAATAATAATAATAATAATAATAATAATAATAATAATAATAATAATAGAATAAGAATTTATTCGAAATTTAAAAAAAAAACAAAACAAAACGAAGTCGAAGCTTAAACTAAAGTTCGTATATTAATTAAAAAAAATATATAAAATGACGTTTATTAAAGTTAATAAGGGGGGGGCGGGAAAGAAAGAGAGAAAGAATAAAAGAGAGAGAGAGAGAGAGAGAGAAAGAAACGATTCTTAAAGGTATTAGAAATTTTTTAGAAAAAAGGATTTTAAAAGTAAAAAAAAAATTTCTTTAGTTTTTTTTTTCTTTGACTAATTAATGCCGAGTTTTATGTCTTACAATATCAAAATGTTTTTAAAAATTTACCATTGTCGTCTCGTATCACTTTTACGTTCTAATTATTATTATTATTATCATTTGAGGAAAACAAAAAAAAAAAAATAACGAAATTGTTAGTTAAGTTACCTTGTCGCATGTTTTTTTCGTCGTCGTCGTCGTCGTTTTATCGAGTATGTAAACATAACCAAAATGTTTCTCGTCATTAATTTTACCCGAAAATTTTTTTTTTTTTATGCGAGTTTAAAAAAAATAAAAAAATTTATATCTCGAAGGGAAAGAGAGAGAGAGAGAGAGAGAGAGCGTGATTGAAAACAGTCAAAACAAAAACAAAAAATAATCCTTAAGGGTTGGCAAAAGGAAAAAAAAAAAAAGGAAAAATTGGTACGACTGGATTTGAATGAAGGAAAATTGATTGATGGTACGCGTGAAAAATTTTTTTTTACGTAATTATTATAATTATTGTTTTTTTTTTTTTTTGATATTTTCATTTCCTCTAGCAAAATTTATTTATTTATTTATTTATTTATCATTCCGGGTAAAAAATTCGCGTTATGTTTTGGGTTTCCCCTCCTCCCTTCCCCTCCCTCCCCCCGTTCGCACCCTCCCCCTTTTAAAATTTAATAATTTTTGAGATGTTTATTTATGCAAAGCGGAGGGAGGGAGGAGGAAACGCGAGAAAAATCGTTGACACGAATATTAATAACGTGATTATTATTATTATTATTATTATTAATCATTATTATTATTATTATTATTATTATTATTATTATTATTATTATTATTATTATTATTATTATTATTATTTTAACAATTTATACCGTGCTTATAAATTACTCTTAATTTTTTTTTTTTTTTAAATAAAACCATTTGCGGGTAAATGAATTGATTAGAGCCCTCCCCTCACGTTTCCTCCTCCTCTTCCGCCTTTTCAAAAAGATATCGATAAACCTGTTTGTTTCGAGATATCGAAATCTCTCCTCCCCTCCCTCCCTAATTTCAGGCAGGCATACCTCAACAATAAAAGGAAAAAAAATTTTTTTTTGATTTTTCAGGTTTTTTACGTAAACGTTAGATAATTTTTATTTGACTGCAATCAAAACAAAACAAAGAGAGAGAGAGGAGGAGGAGAGGGAGAGAGAGAGAGGAAAATAGAGAGAGAGAGAGAGAGAGATAGAAACAATTTAATTTGGTATTTTGACCCTGAATTGAAAACATTGAATGATGACCCCTAGTAATCAAACGTAATAATTTGTTTTCTTTTTTCTCGCGAAAAATCTTATTGGGAAAACTATTATTATCATTATTATCAATTATATTCAAAATATTTTGATTCATCCGGGAAAATTGTTTAAAAAGTTGAAATTGTTTTTGTAGAACTTTAAAAAAAATTAGTTAAAATATACCACGGTCGTTTTAAAAAAAAAACCTTGTACGGTATTTTGCTCGAGGAAATAAAATTCGACGCGTACATAGCCGAAAATAATAATAATAATAATAATAATAATAATAATAAAAGCCAACGGCCATAGCGTGCTGGTCACACCGGTTCCCGTACGATCACCGAAGTTAAGCAGCATCGGGCGTGGTGCAAACTTGGATGGGTGACCGTCTGAGAACGCCACGTGCTGTTGGCTTAAAAGAGCAAAAAAAAAATGAGAACAAGACAAAGTAAGAACCAAAAAACAAATCTTGTTCTACTGTCGACCTGAGGCAGCTCGACGAGAACGTGAATTTCACTGCTTCTGACCCTGGCCACTCCAAAGATGTTAGTCACCGGAGCCCAGTTCAGGAGACAAATCGTTCCCATCGAAAAAGACGGACTCAGGAAGACCTTCAAGAATTGATGTGGTGCTATCTTATAATAAGTGGCACCACCGAAATTCGAGTATTTGTCCCTAAGGAATCGGGTAGAAACCTCGGATAAATACTTAAAAACTCCGACAAGTAGCCTTGTCGTGTTTAATGGTGGATAATAATAATAATAATAATAACGAAAACCTGATAAGTTGGTCGGAAAATACGTAATAAGGGGGGAAAACGTTTCGAGTTTAAGAAAAAAAAACCATAAGAAGAATCAAAATGGGTGAAATATCAAGGCAAATTTTTTATTTTTTAAAAAATTTTCGGGCCAAATAAGTAATACGAATGTAATAATAATAATAATAATAATAATAATAATAATGCGTAAGGAGAACAACCTACAAAAAAAAAAAATTCTTTTTTTTCGCCTTGTAAAATTAATATCTTTTTCCCTCTCCCCTTCCCACCCCGCCCCCAGCCCCCCGCGTAATTTATCGATCGCAATAAATATCGACGAATTTGAATGGAATAAAATAAAGAGAGAGAGAGAGAGAGAGAGAAAAGTTTTCAATGGATTTATGTTTTCGATAAAAGACAATAAAAAGAGAGAGAAATAGAAAGAAAGAGAGAGTGAGAGAGAAAGAGAGGAGAGAGAAAATTTCGTATTTTGTACCTTGCGGGCGTTAAAAACCTTAATTACTATTACGTTTTTTTTTTTTTTTTCTCTCTCTCTCCCATAATTTTGAGAATACGTAAAACAATAATAATAATAATTTTTTCGAGAAGATTCGTGTTCGGTTTCATGTTTTTCTAAATTAATTTTCCTTTCGAAAAAAAAAAAAAAAAACAAGACAAGACGGAAGCAGTGAGTTTAGTTTTAACCGAGACGATAATTGCAGGCATTTAAAAAAAAAAAAAAAAAAAAAAAAAATAGCAACGGATAATTTCTCTCTCTCTCTCTCAATTAATCTCACTTGCCCTGACCGCAAAATACAGTTAAGCAAATGTTTATAAAAATAAGGTCTTGCGTATTATTATTATTATTATTATTATTATTATTATTATTATTATTATTATTAAA